>NC_050193.1:15868574-15976074 GCF_008315115.2 Sander lucioperca | reverse complement strand
GCTTAAAGGCTTATTTTTAGTTTTTGCTAAATGTCTCACACCTGCTATGGTGTTGTAGCTTTAACAAAATTGCCTGTCACAGCAGGTTTCTAACTGCTTTTGGCAGCCTGTCGGATGTTAATTTCTTTCTCTCTCAATGTTTCTCAGAGGCAGCAAACGTAGGAGGAGACACAAATTCAATGTGTGATTCTTACACAAAAAAAAAATCTAATCTCTTCCCAGTTTATTATTTTCAGTTTTAGCACCTTAAAAAAAAAAAGATATCGCACCTAGGAATTGGTGTCCTTGTCTTTCTCACAGTGGAACAGTGGCAGCCTGCAGCACTGTGTGAAGAAAGTAAAGCTCAGGAGACTGACAGGAATGGATGTACTGGCTGCAGCAGCAGGGATTTTATCCTCTGTCCTTCCAGTTCCTGTAAAACCTCTATGACCATAACCAGGCTGACCACCACCCACACATATCATCCACAGCCAGAGGATGATATTTCCTGTTGGATCCCCATCTAATCCATAATGTTCCATCTAGGAATGGACAAATTGTAATCCCATGTAATCCATGAAATGGATGGACCAGCATCTCTCAGGCCGTACAGTACAAACTACACTGATTCATGCTAAAACATGAAACAGTCCATTAGTCCACAGTTTATTATGTCTCCGCAAGTGCTGTTAAAGTGCGCTCAAGCTTCCTACACAGTAAATTAGAGACCAAATGTGTTGGCTCTTCTCTGGATATGGGGACATTTTTATGGTTTAAAGTCTTATAAATGAAACTCATTGGGTTTTAAAAGCTCAAGCAGATATTCAGCTGGCTTTCATCTCCTTGTCTAATCTCCAGGAAGTGTCTGTTGATCACAAAATGAAGTGTGGCTCTGCTGGGATTTGACAGCCCTTGTAAATATTGATTGAACTGCCCCATTGGAAATCAAATAATATATTACTTCCAGTAGGGATCTGCCCCATTGGAAATTCAATAATATATTAATTCTGGGGCGACCTCTAGCTCACCCAGTAAGAGCGTTCCCATGTTGGTTGAGACCTGCAGCGGTGCAGGGTTTGAATCCGACCTGCTACCCTTTGCTGCGTGTCATCCCCCATCTCTCTCCCCCTTTCATATCTATCTGTTTTCAAATAAAGGGAAAAGCCCCCAAAAAAAAATCTTTTGCAACTGCAAAACTCCTTTAGATGTACGGGATTTTCTTTATACGGCAAGTAAGAGTCGTTTAGCACCAGGCTGTAAAGAAGTGTTTTACCCAACCTGTTCTCACTCCCAACTCGTAAAATACGGACGCTTGGTCAGTGGCTCTCAGCGTTAGATACGACACAAAAAGCACCCTTCAGCGTGTGTATGGAACGCACCGGGCAGAGCAGCAGCTCGACCACAGCACTGTAAGATGATGTAGTATAAAGAGAGGTAATGGTAGCGGGTAGTATGAAAGACTGAAATGCCATGTAAAGAGGTTGGTTGGGGTGGTGGATGGGTCAAACAACACTGGACTTTCACCCAGGAGACCGGGGTTTGTGTCCCGTTCTTGTCCCCTGTGTCACAGAAACATACATTTTATAACCCCACCCATGATCTTTTCCTAAACTTAACTGTCCCGTTCTTGTACCGCATGTCACTGAAATGTACATTTTATAACCCCACCCATGATACGATCTTTTCCTAAACCTAACTGTCCCGTCCTTCTGCCGCACGTCAGTCTGGACGTCCCGACCCAGAGCGTCAAAAGTGACTTCAAGAGTCCCGACGCTAAAGGAGACTTTTAACGTGAATAACAAACGCCAAAGGCACGTGACCAAGAGTCAGTATTTTGTGCGATCGGAGAGTGAGAATGTGTTGGTTTTACCGCCCTCTCTGGTTGAAGAGTGTCAAGCCTGTTTAACCCCTGACCATGCAGCATCACTATGGGTGTGGTTGGGTGTAGTCAGAAATGTGGTCTTTCACCTGTAACCAGTGCTCAAAGTGGGCCGGTACTCACTGGTATGCAGTACCGGCACTTCTACATTTTACTCTTAAGCATGTAGCCGGTACTCTACCACTGAATGTTACATAAACTACACTACCCAGAGGGCACTACGTGACTTACCTCAGATCTTGACAAATCAAGTAAAGGCAAGCGGTCGGCCCACCCTATCAGAAGTTTGCTTCTCCATGGACGCTAGTTTGAAAAACCTGTCTGATGCCTGTGGCCTGACCGTAACAGATTTTTCACTACTGAAAACCTAGAAACTAAAAAGAAGTGTATCGTGTTTGTAAGTCGTTATGTTAGCCTGGCTTCAGAAAGGTACTAAAAGAATGCGTGTGCCAGAGCCAGACACATCAACAGAGGTCCAAGTCCACCCAGAAACATCAGGTACAATTCATGAGCTTCAAACTAACGTTAACATTGATGTGAGCGGAACAGCTAGCGTTAATGAGGAGTCTGCAGCTACCAACCTTAGTCAATGACACTGACGTCAACAATAACGTGCGTAATGAAACACATGGATCGCCTGACTGTTGGTCAAGGGACCAAATTATGTATTTTTGCTCCACGAACAGCTTGCTCGTTTTTAAAGATAACAAACTGGGCTGCAAAACATGTAGCAGCATCCCGTCACTTGCTGGCCAGACAGAGAGGGGACTGAAGCTGTCAAGAGAATGGAGGGAATGTTTAATAACTATATATTGGTGTTGTACCAGCAATATCTCCAAGTTTTGTTTTTCACTGTAGAAATAGAAGTCATAATGATTACCAGCACCTTTTCTTTTTTTTCCACTTCAAGCACTACCTGTAACCACAGCTAACGGTATGTACACCTGTACATCACAGCAGCAAGGTGAGAAGTAAAACCACTGGAGGCCAGCAGAAACAAGATGTTTAAGTATAGCGTTAAATTACTCTTTAAAGTCATAATCCTTAAGATTTCAGTCCCTCGTGTGTCAGTGAGTAAATAGTTGCCCTATAGTTATCCACGTTTTCAGTCAGACCAGAGTTCTGTTGTTTGGTCCCCTACAATGCGCCAACCGGGCTATCCAACTTCATACCTTCAGGTGCGAAAGCCCCCTTAGAATGAAGAGAGGTAATTACAGAGTACTAGATATGTTAAATGTTTATTGCTGAAATAATGCAAACTACAACCAGTATCAAAAACTGGGTTTGATTTGATGAAAATCTGAAGGGTTGTAACTTTAATATATTTAGGTTATTGGTTTTTCCCACTGAATGGAAGCATTTTGACATTTTGTGGTCATCATGATAACCACTTTCTATCAAAATCCCTAAATCTGCCTACTCATCATTTTCCCTTTTGAACTAGAGTAGGTAATCCACCTACTCAGCCTCCACATGGCAGTGTACCAGAATCGTTACTCTTCATACACACGCACACACACACCCACACACACACACACACACACACACACACACACACAAACACGGTCCAAAATCCCCACAGAGGCTCCATCTGGACAGGAACACACTTTGCTCTTCCTCCGTCTTTGTCACCCACTTTGCATCTCATATTCCTCCCTCCCTCACTTATCCTCCCTGGTTCAATGCAATATTCTTTTAAGTGCAGGTAGGTAGCCTTGTATAACTTCATGGGCTGAGCATGACTGTAATACTGCCAAAGTCAATGGGTTTGCTTCCTCTAAAACCACTTGTGTTAAAAAATATACACTCGTGGTGCTGTGGAGCTTTACCCCAAATGGCTTATTTGGTGATAAATAAAACGCTATTGGTTTGTTTATCTTCCATTAGCTTACAGTAATCAGAAAATAAAGTTCTTCTTGTTATTTTTTGTTTCCTGCTAGAATTGATTAGCCTGACAAGCCAAACCCACATCAAGATGTTGGGTCTGGGAACTCATCATTGACGGGGCTCAATCCGAGGGGCGAGATAAACGGTTGTCTTTCATATTCTCTCTGCACGCAATAGGATAGTGGTACAACCAACCAGAGCAACGAAGAAGGTAACAAAGCTAGTTGATAGATTAAACTTTTGCTGTATCCGGTCGGCAAAACTCTGAACACATCTTCCTTTTTTAAGAATGATTTCAGTGCCGTTCTTTATTCTTTTCTCAAAGAAAAGCTTAACTCCAAGTCTTCCAGAAGACTGCTGTTTCCAGCAGCAGCAGCCATAAGCCCGCCTAACGACTCTATACACGATGTGATTGGCCTGACCAGACTTTGGTTTTTCCAGCTCGCAAGCCAACGGAGAGTTGCTAGACCCCCCTGGCTGCAAATTAAATTTGCTGCCGCTAGGGTGCGTCTATATTTCTAGGTTAAGAATTGATGCCATTTGTGGGCAAAAATAATCCAACAGTCTTGACTCACTTGAGGTTGTGTAAGCTCTGTTATCTCAGTCAGTCACTCCGTATTTTGTTGGACTTTGTTAAAAGCTTTATTTCACGTTTCCCACGGTCTATGGTTTATTGGTTATTTTGTCAATTATCTGTTGCTGAAAGAAATTTCAAATATGCAGACTTCACCACACACATTTTTCTGGGCATTCATAAATCATATAGCGTTTAAATACGTTACAGTATTAGTCATGTTTTTGGCGTCAATGCTGCTACTCAGATCAATAATGTTGATTGATGTTCATTTTGTTGTTAATGGTTGTTGTAATTTTATCATTACTGTAAAACGGACAGATACAATCCCTACTGACTATGGAAACATTTCTGTTTTACACTGTTTTAACTGTAAACACACACAATATCACTGGTAGGGTAATAAATTAATAAAAGCAACATCTTGGTTCCGTACACATGCTGAGAGATCATAGCGTTCTTCGTTAATATGAGAATTTGAAACACATTTGGTTGCAACAAATGGCAAAAAAAGACAGCAATGTATGTGTAATGTGAAAGTATTTATTTAGTTATCATTTATAAAGAATTCTATTACAGCTATACACTGTGTGTACACTAATAAAACATATTTTTAAATAGATAAGTATTTATTCTTACTGATACAAATGTTGAACAGTGGGTGCCTCATTCTACATACACCTAGAGCTCCACCTTAAGGCTTACTTGGCTCAAAGCACTACTTGAACACTCCTCAAAACATTAGTCTCCACATTTCCATCCAAATCTCCTTCATCTAATTACATCTCTGTATCATCCTCTTTCTCAACCTTTTTAATCCCTCACTTCTTCCAATTGTGTTGCCCTGCGGTGAGGAGATGCATGATAATGACCCAGTTCATAAAGTGCTTTGGCTGGTGTGTGTGTGTGTGTGTGTGTGTGTGTGTGTGTGTGTGTGTGTGTGTGTGTGTGTGTGTGTGTGTGTGTGTGTGTGTGCGCCAAGCTGTTAAGTATTTAGTTTGTTCTTTAACATCTTTATGGTAACAGTCCATATTGCAGTTTTTGGAGCAGATTCTTTTTCATCAACCAATCTTAGCATTTATATTCAGCATCCACACTTTTTTAATTATTCAGAATCATTAGAAACATTTTCCAGTTTCTTCCGTGTACTGCATTTACCACAAAAAAGAAAAGAATTGGATAATTAAAGTGCAGTGTGAAGACAAACGAGTGTGAGAAGATGAGAGGAGTGTGGGAACGATGAAGGGTGAGAAATGCAGAATGACAACACAACAGTCAAATGTCCAACTTCATGCTTACAAAGAAGGACAAACAAAAAGGATATTGAAATAGTAGGAGCGAACCAAATCCAACCTGTTTGTTGTTTGCTTGTCTTTGTAAATAACGTCAGATTTTATATGAAGGGCAATATCATTAGAACATGAAAAATGAGCATGTGTGCAATAGACTGCTGCTATGTGCTTGTTAGCTGTGTATGCATAAATGTATGCAGCTAATGAGGAGCAGTGGGGTCTATTTTATTACCTCGGCTCAAAACCCCAATCGTCTTGCTGCATTTCTAAGTGCATGTGGGTGTCTGAATAGACCTGTTTAAAAATGTATCCATCTCCATGTTTTGTGCTCCAAACATTTTCTGAGCGAGCACACCCTCGTGTCCTCTGAGGGCTTTTCATGCCATCTGCTGGAAATCAATTTTCGGCAGGGTAGAAAGACACACAAACACAGGTATAAACAGACACACACACACACACACACACACACACACACACACACACACACACACAGACACACACACACACATACACACACACACGCACAATCTTGGATTTTTGCTGACCACCTTATTTTGAGAAAATTAAAAACGATTCCCCCTCCCCTCACCCCTCCCCACCCCCCGTATATGCTCTCAGCTCTCTCCTCCTCAGTATTTAAAATTCCAGTATGGAAAAAAAGGACACAACCCACGTCTTCAGTCTGAATTCTTGAGTAATGGATCGTCCAAATTCACCCCACGATCACTCATACAACTCATCAATTAGGAATCAAGAGCGTGTACTACGACACTGGTGCAGCTCTCTGAGTCTGAGTTTCTGTCTCTCTCCACTTTATCTCTGCATTGTAACGTCTGCTTGAACCTCTCATCAAATTTCTAGGATGACGTTGAAGGTGAGAGAAGTGAGAAACTACTGGGTGAAGTAGACATAGAAAAGAGTGATCACCAGCGTGGAATGCTGCCAGTGTCAGTGTTACTATCCTCATACTAACGGTGTCATACTACTGTAAGCTGTCCACCTCAGTACATACACATCGCTTCATCACAGACCATCCAAGGCTCTGTTTGTAAGCTGCCATAACCTCTGACCTCTCCCATAGCTCTGTGGAAATAATCCTACCACCACCTATAGGGCTCTGCTGAGAAACAAGCCCCCTAGGACCAGCATTTGGCTGTTAGTCCACTTTTGACATTACTGTAAGTGACATTTGAGACTGAATACGAAACAGATGAAGCACTTGGAACAACTGTAATGGAACTAATCTAATACTGCAGGTCTAGTGAAGCAGGCCAAAGTTAGCATGGGAGCTGGTTAGCTGAGATACAAGGGCAGACTGACAACATTAAAAGCCCCTGCAAAGATAAAAGAGTTCCTATCTGGGACCAAGGTGCATTTGAGCTTAGTTTCTGATTGCGTAACATCACATGGTGCAGCTTGGTTTTATTATAGAAAAATCTTTGTTTCTCCTACTTGGGGTAGGGAACTGAACACCTGATGGCTGCTAAAATAAGTTAATGTAATGATTTGCTTTTCAATCAACCAGTATTATAAAGTTCTTTTAAAAAAAGGATGAATTTATCAGGCAACAACAATTAAATTGGCAGGCAGAAAGAGCAAAATATCAGGATTGAAAATGATTAAAATCATGTTACAAGACAACAGGGGTACAAGAATATTGAGTCTATACAACATTATGTGAAAAACTGAGTGCATAACTTTAAGTACAGAATCAATAACATATGGATCAATACCACATAATAAAAGCCTCCATCTTCTTCCGAAGATAATAATAAATAATAAAAGCCCTTTAATAAATATAACTTTTTTTTTAATTTTTTTAATTTAATATTTCACAACGCTGTCATCTGGCAAAGCAAGTTTTTCTACTGTGAGTTAAGTTTTATTTGGAGAGAAAGACTCCTTAGTTCAGTTTTATCATCTCTTAACAGCATGTGAAAACAGTTGATGTGTTAGCACCTACAATTATTCCAAAACAACTGGATCCTACATTTCCCATAAGACAACTTGATAGCATGTTTAATCTGTTAGTAACACAGGCTTTCTTTTGTTAATTTGAAGTCTCAAGCCAAAACAGACATAACCTCGATGGCATCAGGATATCTCAGCCTCTGCTGATCTTGTATCTTGTTCAACCTGTGGTATTTCACCCAGTCTCGCTTTTTCAGACCTTCCTCCAAAGCGCGCTGAAGGAGGGTCTGGCTACTCCACATAGCATTCGGGGATGGGAGGAAGACATGCTCTGGTTTAATGGCATTTCTTTAAACCAATCAGAATCATCATGGGAGGTGCTGAACTCCGCACAGAGCCGCTGCATATAGTCCTGCGAGAGAAAACTCAGATTGGACAGATAGTCTAGCTAGCTGTCTGAATTTACCCTGCAGAGATCTGAGGAGCAGTCAACAATAGTCCTCATAAATCCACCGAATTTAAAATTCCAACACAAAGAAAGCGAAAGGAAACGGAAAACACATGCATTCGGCGGAATTTCCCTCGGCCCCAGAGCAATCCCAGAAGTGAAACGCGAAGGATATAGACTATATTTCACCAAACCTAGTCTAGGTCATTGCCAGACCTTCCTACACAGCACTGCAGAGGAGGGCCTGGCGATTCGACACAGCATTCCAGGATGGGAGAGAAACGTGCTCTTGTATATTGGCATTTCTGTAAACCAATCACAATCATCATGGGCACCGCACGGAGCCCAGGTGCCTCAGGAAGGAACTTGTTTTGGTGGAACATGTGTACGTTCAAAAGTTGTTTTAGTCGAACAACAAAAAACTCAGATTGGACAGATAGTCTTGGTAGCTGTCTGGATTTACCCTGCAGATATCTGAGGAGCAGTTAACTATAGTCCTCATAAAGAAATAAAGACAAAGAAAGAACAACACAAAGAAAGAACAACACAAAGAAAGCGGAAGGTAACGGACATCCGGCTGAAAAGAAGGACATACGGCGGAATTTCCGGCAGCAACGGAGCAATCGTGGAAGTGGAAGGTCGTGGATATAGACTACACCGAACCTAATCAGAAATGAATGAATAGTCTTTACATAATTCATCTGCTTGTTATATGTCTAATTGCATGCTGGGGTTGTGCTCTCTTTCATTATTCCTTTCTATCTTAATTATTCGCCCTTCATTCCTTCTTTTCTCCTAATTGCCCCAAACTACCACCATAATACACACACACACGCACACACACACGCACACACACACACACACACACACACACACACACACACACACACACACACAGACACATACACAACGCCGATCCACACACTTTGCAGCAGCCGATGACAGATTGCTCCATGTGTAGAGATGCAGGATTAGATTATCACACAAGCTGTCACCTTGAAATGGATGACGGGAGAGAGATAGAGAGAGAGAGAAGGAGAGAGAGAGAGGTGCACATGAGGTCATGAAAGATGGATGGAGTGAAGAAATGTAGACGAGGAGAAAGATTAGAATGACTACTGGGAATACAAGAAGGACGGATTGTAGAAGGTTTATAAGATTTTTGTGAGTTCTGTGTTCAAATGTGTCTCCCTACGAAAACTGTGCGTATCAAACACGTTGTTGCTCTAACTCTAGTTGGTATTCCACGCGAGTCTCACACTCCTCCCACACTCCTCTCACACTCCTCCCACATCTATCTTACCTCTCCTCCCCTACATCTCTCTCATCCTGTTTTCATCTGTTGTTTCCTTCTCTTCATTTGCATTTGTTCCTCTTTGTCTTTATTTATTGCTCTCATCTGTTTTGCTCCATCACTTCTGTCTCTCCCTCTCATTCTCTCTCTTTCGTCTCCCACTTTTTTCAATCCCAGCCTCCCTCCCTCCCACCCTTTCTCCTTCCCCTCCCCTCTCTCTCTCTCTCTCTCTCCCAAGATGAAATATTCATGCCCATCCATATAGGGACTGTAGCAGCCAAAGCCACAGGAGTCAATGCTTTCAAAGACTTTGGGCCTCTGAGAGAGAGAGAGAGAGAGAGAGAGAGGTTGTGGGGGAGGAGGAGAGGGAGTGGGCGTAAAACAAACGAGGAAGTGAAGGCAGAAGAGAGCAGGTGAGAGGAATAGGGATAAGCTGTGACAGAGTGAGAAGAGGAGAAAAAGAGTAGGAGGCTGAGTGAAAGACCAAGGAGCCCCTCCATCACATCAAACACCAAGCAACACATGATGAAATGCTTCTTCTGCATTTCACACACACACACACACACACACACACACACACAGAGAGAGAGAGAGAGAGAGAGAGAGAGAGAGAGAGAGAGAGAGAGAGAGAGAGAGAGAGAGAGAGAGGAAATACTTGTAGTAAATTAGGAAAAATCTAAATGCATGACAACACCAATTTATCTTAATTATTCATCATGATGATAATGCCCTTGCAGTTTTAGACTGGAATAATGTAACTATGGTTTAGGGGTGTCAGGATTCATTAATCTCAGGGTCTGATGTGTCATAGTGGTGTAAACAGATTCAATACGCTTTTAATACAGCATATTTAGGGAATGCCTGAGTATGTATTTGGATATATTGCAGTGTTTGGAATTGAGTTGTACTGTATAAAATTAGGCAGTGCTGTGCAATAGTACTATAGCTCTGTGAGGCTGTACTCAAGCACTGTGGTACTTTGAGCTAAGCACTGTAATGTACCAAGAGAGGAATATACAGTAAGCCTAACCCTGACACAAAACAGGGACTTTAAGGACCTGGCTGGAGATATTCCATGTTTCTGTCATTGTCAAGAAATCCCACGAAAACACTGTGGGGCTTATAAAGTTGACAAATAAAGCAGGAGTGGGCTGTAACACTGACATCTGATGTCACACAGGGCACAGGCACTGATGCACTGGTGTATGCGAGCCCATACACCAGTGCATCAGTGCAAGGCATTCAGTATGATTACTGTAACTGTAGTGTAGCATTATGCTATTTGCTATTTTCTCGCTATCTTTTAACATTTCTTTTCCTCCGAAGGAAGAGCCGAGGTCATTTCTGGGTCAGCTGCTTAACAACAGCTACCAAAAGGAAAAATCATTGAAGGCATTGTGTTGCTTTTAATTTCTCTACAGCCTCTCTCCCACCTTTAATGCCTTTCTCCCATCCACACACACACACACACATAAAACACTCACATTCAAATGGCCAAATCATCCTTCAAAGCTTTGAAGACTCGTTTCCCTCACAGCAGTTGCAGCTTAATGTAGGTTGCTTGGAAACAACCCAGAATTTTGACACCCAACTGGAGCGTGCGTGTGCTTTCTCCAGCAGGCAGGCGGACGGCGACTCTGTTGTGCAAACTCAGGATAATAAGACAAAGTGAATTAAAGATCACATCTGGCACATGAGAGAGCACACGAGCAACAGGGTTGACCGATGAAAGCCTCTGAGACCTAATGTGTGTGTGTGTGTGTGTGTGTGTGTGTGTGTGTGTGTGTGTGTGTGTGTGTGTGTGTGTGTGTGTGTGTGTGTGTGTGTGTGTGTGTGTGTGTGTGTGTGTGTGTGCCTGAGTGCAAAAACTGCTTAAATGGCCTCATGAGCACCCAAGGGTGTAATAGTTTTTCGGTGTGTTTTAGCCAGTGTTTGAAGTGATGGAGGCCGCTGTATCTCTCTGTGGTTTTCTATCTCTTTGTGTTTAACCTACAGTATCTGTCTGCATTTGTGTGTGTGTGTGTGTGTGTGTGTGTGTGTGTGTTTATATTTTAATCTCATTTGTGACATTTAACAGTTGTTTATGTTGTAATGAAACACTCTCAGAGGGTGCATATAATGCCACAGCATATTGCTCCAGGTTTGAAAACAATATCAGCCTGCTCTACTGGGACCTGCTGCAACATGCATAATGCATCCTCTCTCAGAGCAGAGTTAGCTAATTAACAGAAACATTGAGTTGGCTAATTAGCAGTATGCGAAAGAACGATTTCTCAACCCCCAGAGGACAGAAAATACTAAAAGTCAGAGAGAAGGATTTAAAGTCATAGCAGGATATATAATGGATGATTTACGATAAAAAGGGGCGAGGGAGAATAGAAGAGGGGACAGGTTCAAAGTAAGACAAAAAGAGAGGGTGTGTTAAAGAGATGAATATTTGATTTGTGTTAGCTTTGGACAGTAGTCTGTCAAGCCAGACCCACATCAAGATGTTGGGTCTGGGAACTCACCATTGGCTGGGCTCAATCCGAGGGACGGGATAAACGGTTGTCTTTCAAATTCCCTCTGCACGCAATAGGATAGCGCTACAACCAACCACAGCAACGCAAGTTGATAGATTAAACGTATCCGCTCGGCAAAACTCCGAACACAGCTTCCTTTTTTAAGAATGACTTCAGGGCCGTTCTTTGTTCTTTTCTCAAAGAAAAGCTTAACTCCAAGTCTTCCAGAGTCGCGGCCAAAGCCGATTCCAAAGATCGCTGTTCGCCAGCAGCAGCATCCATCGTTTTTGTTTTCAAGTTGCAGGGAATTCACGCAGAACCGTAGTAACTCTGCCATCATTATGTTAAGCCCGCCCACCGACTCTATACACGATGTGATTGGCCCGGCTGGAGTTTGGCTTTTCCAGCCCACAAGACAACGGAGAGTTGCTAGACGCCCTGGCTGCAAATTAACTTTGCTGCCGATAGGGTGTGTCTAGATTTCTAGGCTATTTGGACAGAGCCTGGCTCACTGTTTCCAGTCTTTATGCTAAGCTAAGCTAAGCTAACCAGTTAACTGCTTCACACGCATTGTACAGTCAGGAGAGTGGTACTAAATCTCATCTGATTCTAGGCGAGAAAACAAATGACAAAATGTCAAAGTATTGCTTTAGAGATAGGAAGTTTAAGGTGATATTTCAAAATGATGTATACTATTTTTCAGGGCTACCCCATCGACATTACTACACCTGTGTTAAGATTACTATCATGAGTCAGTTATATTGTGTTGGCCCTCTGTACAGGACTGCTCTGTAGCACTGCCATAATCAGCCACCCTGCATTGATCCAGGCAGACTAAAAGATCATTTGGCACTATATTGTGATTCCGTTTCTCTTAACTATGGGTCACGTAGACACAGGTCACTGCAACCGCAACATGCCAGTCCTCATACTTCTGTTTGGAGTGTAGTGACCACATGATAACACACAAACAATCTTCCCTGGAAAAAACAGGACAAAAAGGGGGTAGAAATGTCACATACTCTGAATATCTACCTCATTAACAGAGGAAGAGGAGAAGAATACAGAGAGGTCTTCAAGGGAAAGAGATGTAAGTAATTCCTCCAGCCTGATGGTCCACACAGGGAATTTGGGAGCAGTGAGTTTTTCAATAATGTATTGATTTTCTTAGTGAGCTCTTCTTTCTTTGAGAATTTGATGTAAATGATCATCTTTTTGGCTTAATATGTAAGGTGTGAATGTATGTATGAGTGCCTGTCTCTCTGTCCATTCACCTGTCTGTCTGACAATGTAAATTAATCAGTGGAGTGTTTACTCTTCTAAATGTTTGTTGTTTTACGATTAGGGTTAAAATTAGGTTATGGTTAGGGTGAGGGTAAGGGTTAAGGTTAGGAATTTAGTTGTGATGGTTAAGGTTAGGGTAAGGGGCTAGGGAATGCATTATGTCAATGACGGGTCCCCACAAAGATAGTGCCACTGAATTTCTTTAAAAGTGTATATATGTTGTATGTGGATACGTTGGATATAGTCTACAGACTTTGATGATCTTCTGACCTGACATTTTTGGTTTGGATTGAAATTGTCACTACAACTATTTGATGGCTTGTCATTAAATTGGTTGGGCATTAACCCTCTGAGGTCTAAGGGCATTGAATGAATTCTCCTTTAAGGGTATTTATCATATAACTGATCCCCGTGTGTTTCATATCAAAAAGTTCAGGACAAACTCAGCTTTCTGTATAGTGATGCCCAAAATTGTTCCAGGGCAATGTATAAAGAGATTATTTGGCCCTAAATCAGAAATATTTCTCAAATCTCTTTTGAAAACACACCTGCTCTCAATTGTTTTAGTGCTTGAAATGAGTTTTCAAAAGTATTGGTAAGTCTATATGAACAAAATAGTAAATAAATGTCTAAAATAAAATTTTGGAAGATTCTTTGAGTGGGAGTGTTGTCAAGCAGGTGCGTCTTTTGTCCACAGAGGGTGATGGCTCCCACTGAAAGAAATGTTATAAGTTTGGTGATTCCTTAACTTTTCAAAGCGTCATTATCAGGTCACTTTCAACTTTCACTTTCACCTGAAACCTGGCTATAGTCATCTTATCCATTTAATATGGCCAGTACTGTGCGAGTTGTTTCATCAAGTGCTAATTGGCAGTTAATACAGGTTAATACAGATAACTTTGTGAGCAATTCAGTTACTTCAAAGTAATACTTCTTATTCATCTGTTGTTTTTCTTATTGTGTCTACTCCTGTAAGTGTGTATGAGTGGAATGCAATGATCAGAAAATGTTTCATCATGATAGTGTTTGAAGGGTTGGCAGGGATCCAAGGACTATCTGGATTTTAAATATCTCTCTCTCTCTCTCTCTCTCTCTCTCTCTCTCTCTCTCTCTCTCTCTGTTACTGCCTCTCTTATTCCTCCAGCATGATACGACAGAACCTGGGTCGATCCACTCGCTCCATCTATCTGGTTCTGGCGTGTCTGTCTCTCGCTCTCCACCTCCTTCTGGCATTTTTTTGTCTCTCTGTCCTCCAGACAGTCTGTGTCCCTCCCACCTCCTCCTCTTCTTCCATTCCACAAACAGATACTCAGCAGCGTCAGTCCACCTCACACTCCTCCTCTTCAGCTGTCTCCTCTTCACATAAACTGCCATTGATCTCCCACAATGAGGAGCATCACAAACTGAATGCCAACACCTTACACCGTAAAGAGAAAGACTCAATCAGTGATGCCACTGAGAGGGAAAAGAAACTGATTGGAGCTAGAAAAGGGATTCAAAAGGTCAAGGGCCATTCTAAGCTGGAGGCGTTGTTCAAGCATCCGCTGTACAATCTGCCACGTCCAGAGCTGCAGGACGATGATTGGCTGCTGAGGGTGAAGACAAATGAACATAAAAGTGATAGAGGAAGTGAGGAAGAGGAAATGAAAGAAGCCAACGATAATGACAGTCAGTGGTAGGTGAAACACAACAAGAAATTGATAATAGATCAATCTATAAGTACAAACAACAAAAGGTCTGGAAAAAAGCATGTCCACTGTTCTGTGTCAATTTTAATTGTCCTTTAGATTATGCAATAACATTGTTTTTTGAATTAATAGTTCTTCACAAGGCTGGGGAATTGGAGAGGCACTGAGTTCCAAGTTTTCCACACTAAGATCTTACCAAAATGTGAATATTAAAGGTTTTGGCTTGCTTTACAGATGAGATAAGCCTCTTTTTAGCCATCTTAGTGGCATGGCTCTGTGAATGGATGTCAGTTTGTCATTCGGTCCACCACTGGATTGTCATGAAATTTGACCTAACATTCAACCTTGGTGAACTCCTGAATGATTAGCAGGTCCGAACCTTTAAGTGTCCAACATTTTGTTTTATAGCTGCAAAACTAATGGCATTCCCATAGCTCACTAACACACTAAATAAGATAGTAGACAGTACTTTGTTGTATGTGCTAATTAAAAAATATTGTATTCAAACATGCTGAACTAAAAGGGTGGTCAGCATTTTAGCATTGTCATTGTTAGCATGATGTTAGCATTTAGCTCAACGCATTGATGTGAATAAAAATAGCGTCAAAAAGCAAGCATGACTGTATGGAACAACATACTGTATTACTGTTGTCCCACAGTCTCATTAAAATTTGCAAAACTATGTATTTTATGTTGCTTTAGTTGGTAAAGTGTTGCTTTTTATAGAACATTCTTCAGTACACAGGTAACACCTACAGCTTGTTTTATATCTCCGAGTCTTCCTGAAACAAACTCTCTGAACTTCAGCTTGACTGTAACCTTAACTGGCCAGTTGTGCCTATTTATCACCTCCTCTTCCTCCCCTGAAGGCAGAGTTCCAGTGAAGAGGAAGGCTACGACAAAGTCACTTGGACGAGCGACGTGGAGACCCACCCTCCCTGGCTACGGTTCCACCTGGGCATCTCTCGCTGGGAGCTGTACAACAGGAAGGATCCCAATCTGGCCCAGCTGACTCACTATTTGGCAACGCAACGTGTCCTCGGTGCTGGTGAGCAAATGAGGGGGACAGGGGGCTGACAGTTAGAGGACAGAGAGAAGAAAAGACAGAGCCAGGGAAGTCTACCAGAAACAAAAGGGTGATGTTAGATAAGGGTGCACACACAGTGAAGAAGGTGAAGGATTACCAGTTCTATATGTTATATATCATTTCTCTCTCTTTAATCTAATTTCTGTTCCTAAAAATGCTTCCTGAAGTGTCAGCCAGAGAGAATTGCTTCTCACTGGCACAAAAAAATGCTACAGACAATGATTCTTGAAATAGTATCCATGTTCTGCCAAAACCTGCACCTGTACTCGTGTGAAAGCACTTCATTTAGTCATTAACATATTAAAGATCTGGATCTGTATTCGGCACCATATTTAGAATGTGATTGAGAAGGCTTTTACTGAAACAAAGCAGACTGTGGAGACAGTTTTTATAAGTGGTGTCTAGTCTACTAGATTTTAATATGCATAACAGTTAAATTAGATTGTATTAAATTATAACTCCTGTTTTTTCCATTTTCAGTGCCCCTATCACCATGTTTAGCTTAGTTTTACACATTTTGTTGCCTATCTGGGTTCAAGGCAGCCCAGATAAAACAAGGTACTTCAAACAGTACACTTCAGAGTTCAACATTGCTCAATACCTTAAAATTTCATTTCGAAACTGACCTTATCTTTACCCTGAATTGTCCTACAATATATAATAATCTTTATTTACTTTACAAGTGCTAAGGTTTGATTTAAGTAAGGTCTTTCAGATACCTCTTGATGCAATTACACAATCACAACCAGGCTTGCTTTCTCATTTTAACTCTAATCCCTTTATACAAACAAGCACCTGAGCCAGAGGCAACACAGTATTGACTAAAATGTTCACTCTGTGAATACAGTAAACTGTGCCAAAGTTCATATTTAGAATAGTGAGGATTACATTTTTAGAAACACATACACACATTCACACAAAGTTACACGTATCACAAAGCATATTTACTTAGAATAAAAAAAAACAGGAGGATTCAACGCATTGTTTGATGACCCACAAATCCATTCAATCTCAAAGTGAAAGTTTGAATAAGGTGGGAAAGCAAACATAGAGGTGTCATGTGTTCTAGGCCATACATTTATTGCGTGTGTGCATTGTGAATATCTGTATTACATTTACTGTGTGTACTGTTGGTGTGGTGAAACACCCTCACACACATAATACAAAGTCAAGGTTCAGAAAAAAGCGTCTTAGAAAATACAGATAATCTTAAATGTGCACATTAGTTTTTGTTGTAGGCTCATAAAAATAATCCTCCCACAACTTTACATTAACTCGACACCCACACACACATGCACGCACGCACACACTGACCCAAGTGCACGCGTCCCCCACATACACACACATAGGCACACGATTACCCTTGCATTAACACATACACATGCACACGTGTTTACTCATCTCAGACGTCTCCGTCACAATGAATAATGCATTGAGACGGTGCAGATTAGGCACTAATCTCAGCTACAGGCCGACTTTTCTTTCATGTTTAACACTCACCACAGTGTATATATCTTTAAACATTTGAGTTCAGATTCCTTTAATCCAAGTTATAAACAGGTATTATAAATAGAGATCTCAGGATTTATGTCTTTTGAATTATTTACTGGACTTGCTCCTACAAGCATAAACATGCACCAACCAACGCAGTCTCTTCTTCTGAATGTCTGCCCAGTTGTGTGAGTTGAGGATGAGTTGGCTTAAGGCTTTCTTTTTGGATGAGAGACTCCAAATGTGCCTCAGAGTCTAATTTACAGATCTCAGTGTTGCTAAAAAGAAATGAGTTGAAATTATTTGAAGCTAGCTAATGATACACTAAGTTCATTGTTTATGTGTTGCTGGGGTATAACTGCTACCAAACATTCACCAAAGAGACCTTCAAGATGACAATTCATATGTTTTTACGTAAACAAAAATGCATTATGGGAGCATACAACTACTAAAAATGCATCCATGGAACTTATTAAATCAATTACATAAAGCATTTTATCCAGCATATTGCAGTAATGTAACCCTAAATCCTAACCCAAATGGAGGGTTTAGTAACAGTTTGTGGTTTAACTATATAATAGGCCACCATGTCCATGTAGAGAAACAGGTGTACTGCACTGCATTAAACATATACCCAGTGCAGTACTTGCATAACCCTTACATGTACTGTATCTTTTAAAAAAACAAATCTAATATGCAAGTGTGTGATGACTGCAGTATTAATCTGCACTCCATATTCACTTCATGCATATCTTTCAGTTCAGAAGACAGGAGGCACCCAGCTCAAACTGCTCATATCGTTCCCAAACTACGGAAAAGCTCTGCTGAAACCCATGAAGTAAGACTCCACTGTCCAGACACTGAAAACATAAATATTAGACTGGACTGAATGTGACAGTGTTTGTGTTGCTCCGGTTCAGTTCAATCACAACTAGAGGCCACATTTTTCATGAAACAACACAACACACACGCTACTATTACACATGAGATCAGCATAGCCTCATGCATTCCTGTTTATGTGTGATTTTGTTGCACAGACAATCCAGAGACGCCGAGACGGATGCAAACCTCTTCTACTTCTCAGACTTTGAAAGACACAATGCAGAGATTGCTGCCTTTCACCTTGACAGGTACAGAGCCTTTACACTCTGTCAGCAGGCAGCAGGGGTCCTGCTGGGTAGACAGAGCATTCTGTATCCACCACAGCACTGAGTTTACCCATTCATGAAGCTACTGTACAGCTCGTAGCATCGGGATGCGAGTAAAGTGTAAATTGAAAAGATTGATAGTGTTTTGCTCTTCTACTTCTTTCTCAGCTCAGTCCTTTATTTTTACTGATGCTCTCTGTCCTTACTGCTTTTGTTTATCTTTCTTTTTTCAGATTGTTGGGCTTTAACAGGATCCCTCCAGTGGTCGGTCGACTCATCAATGTCACCTCGGAGATCAGAGAGATTACCACTGACCACAGGCTGTCTAGGACCTTCTTCACTTCCCCTGGTATGTGTGGCCATGCATTTAGGACATGTATCCATGCCTACACCCATCTGCACTACTTAGTAACACCAAGCATTACTAGCATACTAGTGTGGACTCAACTCACATGACTTGGAATCGAGTCAGACTCAAATCACAAATTTGCTGAATTTAGACTTGACTTGATAAAATCAAAAAACCAACTCACCTTAGACTTTAACACCAATGACTCCTGACTTCACTTGGACTTGAGCCTTTTGACTTGAAAATACTTGATACCTTCCCCCAAGCCCAAAGATGAAAGTATATTATTTGAAAGCTGTTCCAATCAATTCATTACCCTTCATTTCCTGAATCTACTAACATTAACAATATTCATATTTGGTCTTTTCCATCATAGGGCCATGAGATAACACAAAAAGCACAACCCTATGGGGGAATGAAACTGATGCATTTGTAAGCAACTGTTATGTTTCTCTAACGCCATCTGTCTTTCACACACACACACACACACACACACACACACACACACACACACACACACACACACACACACACACACACAACTTGGAACTTGCTGGTCTTAACTTTGAATTTGACTTGGGACTTGAGCACAAAGACTTGAGACTTACTTTGTGACTTGCAAAACAATGACTTGGTCCCAACTCTGCTGTCCATAACAACTGCCCGACCAATAAACTCAAGCTGTCGCCTCTCTGACTCCAGTGGGGAACGTGTGCTTCTATGGCCAGTGTGAGTACTACTGTTCGACAGAGCACCCAGTGTGCGGTCAGCCACATGCGCTGGAGGTTTCCCTGGCTACCATGCTGCCTGACCTCGCCATAGCTCCCCGCAGATCCTGGAGGTCACCATGGAGACGCTCCTACAGCCGCTCCAAGCTAGCACAGTGGGTACACTCTCTGATATTTTTGTTTAAATATCAATATAGGCGTCAAAAGCCACGTCATCGCCACCTGCATTTATACTTTCATCCACTTGGTGGTGGACAGAATATTGGAAACATCTCTGTCTGTTTTATGTTGTATGTTATATATTTTAATGTTTCTATCTTGTTGCTGTTGGAGTTTAAAGTGCTCATATTATGCTCATTTTCAGGTTCACAATTGTATTTAGAGGTTGTACCAAAATAGGTTTATGTGGTTTAATTTTCACAAAACAACATATTTTTTTGTTGTACTACACATTGCTGCAGCTCCTCTTCTTACCCTGTGTGTTGAGCTCTCTGTTTTAGCTACAGAGTGAGGCATCACACTTCTGTTCCATCTTTGTTGGGAGTCGCACATGCGCAGTAGCTAGGTAAGGACTACTAGCCAGTCAGAAGCAGAGTATTAGGGCGTGCCACGCTAGCAGCTAGGCGAGCATTATAACGTGTGTTACAAAGCGACGCACGTTCGTCACGGAAGTAAAGGCTGGACTACAATAGAGCTGTTTTGAACAGTTTGTGAACAGTGGTTTCTCTGGAAGATGGTAAGTCCCTTTGGGGTGGACTTTGGGCTTTTTCACTTTGTAAACCTATAACATGCACAAAAAGATATATAACACAATAAAGGAAAGGGAAAAAGCCAAAAAGCATAATATGAGCACTTTAAAATGAAGATGAGTGTATGTAGAATCAAGAGTCTTCACTGCACTCTGGTGGTCAAGATGAAGAAGTGCAACACAACATTAAATATGTGGTTAACACAGTAGTTCAGGGGTGGCCAACCAGTTAGGTATAAAGAGCCACAAAAAAAAACGCACCAGTCTTTGTTATCCACAATCCTTTTCAGGTCTTGCTTGAACTCGGTTGTGGCCACTCGAAGCAACTCTTTCACTCATTTGTCACTAAAGGGTCTTTCAAACAATCGGATTCAGCAGTGAAAGGGTTAACGAGGAAGGTGATCTGTGGCCGCTGTTTTTCCTCAGGTTGCAGAATCTGTCCTCAAAACTCTGCTGCATTATTTTCCATTTTAAAATAATTGGCAAATGTATTGGCAGTATTGGCAGATGCATTCAAATGTGTTTTTTTGTTTACTTATCTGAAATACTGTATGTTTCAGAAAAGTTAAAAACAATCAACCAATGACACAGCCCCCAGCCACACAGTAAGAGCCTCACAGGAGCAGGCAAAGAGCCGCATACGGCTCAAGAGCCACAGGTTCGCCACCCCTGCAGTAGTTAGTTAAATCAATAAAGATGGCAATACTATCTTTAATCATTAGTGCAATTATTACAAACAATAAGAGTAATGTCAGTACTTTCTTACACGCCCCTGTGCAGTGAAACACTGTTACAAGACCATATGCACATTTTTGATGTGAACACATTTTTCTCAGGAGCTCAGGGTAATGGAGGCCTCTGGATCACAACAAAGCAAAAGTGAATTAAGCTTAAATAGCATTTTATTAAAGCTGGAATACCAATAGATCAGCCCACAGTCTGTAGAGTCCTCCTGTTTAAAGGAGTGATAGAATGATTATATAGGGTATTTCACACTGTTCCTTAAGGTCTCCTAATAAGGTATGTAACATTGGTTGGGCTGAAAATGGCCCAGGTGCTGTTCTATGCGCCCTAATGCAACCCTGTGAAATAGGAAGAATCAAGTCAAGTTATCCCTTATATGGTAGCGCGGGGACATTTAGCGGAGAGTGAAGCCCACAGGTACGTCCTCTACGCTGCTGCGTTAGATCCACAAGTCCTGCTCCATTGATATCTACTCGTTCTAAACACTTTTCTCTGGGCCAGTATTCAGTTGTACAGCCTGGAACACTGCATTTACGACCGTGGTTCATTTTCAATATCCTTGAAAAACTTCCAAACTTTTTTCTTTCTAAAGTACACAGCGCAGCTCTCAGCTAAGCTCGTGTGTGAGATCTCTGTGACCTACATTCAAAACACCAGCTGGTCTCAGACCAGTGGTGTGTATGTAAATTTTGGGGCGTGACAAAGGTACAGACCAGAACCAATTAAGGTACAGCCACCGAGTTGTTGACGTCAACTATTAGCTTAGTTGGGATTCACCCGTTGTCAGAGGCAGGTTCAAATTATGAGATTTGCATAGGAAAGAGGTGTCAATGGGACTTTTTGGTTCTATGTATGCCTATTTTACCCACCGAACTGTTGTTATTCAACTATGACAAGGTAAACTCGGTTTTGCATTCTATCACCCCTTTAAGAACATTATGCACAGTGTCATAATCGCTGTCCAAGGTTCTGATCGTGGGACCACTGGGCCGGGTTTCAGAAGCTCTCCGAGGTGCTCACACTGATATGCAGGATTTGATCAGATTATGCAGTCCATTTAACATTTATATCAGTCTGTGGCTCTGTAACCAACCTGAGCTTATTTGAATTGTCAGTTCCACCAAAACACACTGACGCCTTAATATATACTTAGTATCTTTATCCAAATAGCTGGTAAACCTAGTCAACCTAAACTACAAAGTGGCAGAAGTCAATCAGAAAGTCTCAGAAAGGTTGAATAAATTCCATGAAGAGGAAGCAGTGGCCGCATTAGCCACCATGGCTGAGTAGATGGGGGGTAAAAAAAAAAAGCAAGAAATTCTTTTTAACAGTAACAAAAGGAACAAAAAATAATCCTTACATTCAAACTAAAATTATTTATTATAAATGAATGTTATCACTGTGGCCCATCGGTATCCATTTTCTTCTACCTAACTTCACTGTTGTTTCCAGGTGGGAGAAGGACCCGGCCTACTGTGACACGGTGAAACAGACGCCTCCTTACAACCACGGCAACAGACTGCTGGATGTCATAGACATGGCTGTACTGGACTTCCTCATGAGTCAGTCTCTATATTTTAAACTCCACATGGTAGTCAGTCAGTTTGCAACTTAAGGGGGCTTACAGGCAGTGTTATGGGGGTCACTGACCTCTACTGTATGTGTTACCATAGTGTCATTATGTCTTTATGGGTCTTCTTGCCATTTCTACAAATATGTCTCTCACACAGTCTAAATAAACATGAATGTTTTTTCATTCAAAGGCAACATGGACAGACATCACTATGAGACGTTTGAGAAATTTGGCAATGAGACTTTTCTGCTGCATCTGGATAACGGAAGGGCGTGAGTACCAGGAACATCTGCTGTTGACTGATTTCAGCTCAGGCAGCTGATAATGGTGTTGTTATAGTAGAAGTAACAACACATATTTTGAAACAATTGATGTGTGACTTGTTTACTGCCCAAAAACTTACATTTGATTTATACTTTCTTATGGCTGAAATGTTGTTGATAATGTTTTCCAGGTTTGGGCGTCACTCTCGGGATGAGCCGTCTATTCTCACTCCATTGAAACAGTGTTGCAGGTAAAACAAAAGACAAAAATGTCTTAAAAATGAAGGATGGGCAGAGATGGGGACTCAAGGCTCATTTAAGTCGCACACACAGTGACTTCAGACTTGACTTGAGACTCGTCCTCAATAGACTTCAGACTCGACTCGGACTCGAAATGCGGGACCCGTGAACAATCTTTATTTTTTAGGAAACGTCTGATGAGCTGAATGTTAGAACCCCTCCCTGCGTAACGTATATAACCCACCAACGTAACGCGTAATACGTAACGTATCTGCTTCGGGCGGCCACACGTGAGAGAGGACGACAAACATGTCGACTGCACCAGCAGCTGCTGTGTCATTCATCAGAAGCTTTGGCTTTAAAAACTTCATACAACAAGGCCCAAACAAGGGCGCCTGGACGCAGTGGCCATGGGTTCGGTTTCGACCTGCGGCCCTTTGCTGCCGAGGGGGTAAGCTTCTCCTCAGACCGCGAACCTCCTATGGCGCCATTTTGATGCTAATAAGCCATCACCTCCCGTTAGCATTCCATTGACTGCCATTCATTTTGGCGCCAATTTGACAGCGAATAACTTTACATCTGAAGCGTTTAAAGACTCTATTTGTCCATTGTTTATTTCTAAAGAAACACGACAATGTATAAAAGGCTCCATTACCTTGTACCTCACGTTATGGCTCCGTAGCAGACGTTTTTGTAAAAATAGGCTAACGATTGTGTCATAACCACGCGACTTACTGTCGCACAGTAGAGGAATTACCGTATAGTACAGGAGAAGCGCGCAGGCAGTTTCGTCTCACATTAGCATTTTAGTTAGCAATAATTAGCCTGTGTCTATGTTATCTCCTTACATATACCTACGCTCTCCATCTCTGCAATATTCGGAATGATTGAGATTTCTCTTGGCACAGCTACCAGAAGACTTACAACTTTCAGACACGTTACTCACGGCACATTTACGTCGTCTCTCTCAGTTGGAGGCTGCGCAGTAACGCTCAGCCATCACCGGAAAAGTGCTTCTAATATCCTTCACTGGTCTCCGTCCAGAGCAACGGGATCTGTTGGTCCATTCTTATATACTGTCTATGTTTGCTGCATGTCATAACCCCCCCTCTCTCTCTCCCCTTTCATGTCTTAGCTGTCCTGTCAAAAATAAAGGCCCAAAATGCCACAAAAATTATATTAAAAAACAAAAAAGAAAAGGCCCAAACAAAAGACGCGCTGAATGCTAAATATGTGGACTCTAGCTCAAAGACTTGAGGATGGGTGAAATAAATTGTGAGAAAGTAGCCCCGACCATGTCATTCAAGAGTGGATAAAGTTGCAAGGTGTAGTACAGAAAACATTTAATTTAGTAAATATCGACATGTATGCAATCGAAGCACGCAGAGAGGGGTGAGGAAACCTAAATGCTCTTGCAAAACTCTGGATTATTTGGGTGTCTACATTTCAATTGATTTTGCTCTTCACTCGCTCACTTTGTAGGATATATCGCTCCACCCTCCTGCGCTTGCGTCTCCTGTCCCTCCCTGACTTCCGTCTGAGTGATGTCATGCGGGAGTCGTTGGTCCAGGATCTTCTGGCGGGCGTGGCCCCCCTCCTCTCTGAACCGCACATCTCTGCTTTGGATCGACGCCTTGAAACCGTCCTGCAGGTGGTGCAGGACTGTCAGGAACACCACACAGATGTTATTTACGACGACTTGGAAGGTTACGATCAAGACTATGATCAACAGCCAATTTAAAAGAAATTAAAAATTACATATTTCTGTCATATATCTGTGTGGAAATAATTTTGTCACATAATCTGCATATGAATGCATGATGGCGTTAAGGTCAAAGATGGTGAAACAGACAAAAACAAAACATTTCAGATATAGTGCATGTACTATTTCACAAGAAAACTGTGAAAAATCAGAGAAAAGTCAGAATAAAATTCAAACGATTGTCTTTCTTGTGCCTTTGATAATCTGGGGACCCCTAAGAATGTATTAGATAAGGGGCCTGACCACCGAGTTGGGAACCGCTCTTATAGGTCACACAGGATGAAAGTAAAAATAGAATTCAAATAGTGTAAAAACAGGATGACCTAGTGTTACATACTCACATTATTTTGGCATCCAGAGCACAAAAGTGCATGTTTTTGCAGTTTCAAATTCAACCAATGTTTATGCTAATAAAATGACCAAAACAGTGCTGGAATGTAACTAAGTACATTTCCTCAAGTCCTCTACTTAAGTACAATTTTAATGTACTTGTACTTTACTTGAGTCTTTTCTTTTCATGCAACTTTCTACTTCTACTTAATGTGACAGCTTAAGTTACTGCTTTAAGGATTTAGATTTTTGCACACAAAACACATGCAGTTTATAAAATATGTTTTATTATTAAAGGTCCCATGGCATGAAAATTTAACTTCATGAGTTTTTCTCTATGGTCCCCCAGTGGCTAGAAATGGTGATAGGTGTAAACAGAGCCCCTCCTCCTCAATAGCTACAGACACAGAAATGGCACATACTAAGGAAAACTCATTGTGGGACTGGCTCGAGTGGCTGTAATTCTGCACCAAGGCTGAATTTCGGGAAAGAGACTTCAGATACAGTATTAGGGGACCACTAAGGCCTATATAAAAGAGACTTCAGATACAGTATTAGGGACCACTAAGGTCTATATAAAAGAGACTTCAGATACAGTATTAGGGGACCACTAAGGTCTATATAAAAGAGACTTCAGATACAGTATTAGGGGACCACTAAGGTCTATATAAAAGAGACTTCAGATACAGTATTAGGGGACCACTAAGGCCTATATAAAAGAGACTTCAGATAGAGTATTAGGGGACCACTAAGGTCTATATAAAAGAGACTTCAGATACAGTATTAGGGGACCACTAAGGCCTATATAAAAGAGACTTCAGATACAGTATTAGGGGACCACTAAGGTCTATATAAAAGAGACTTCAGATACAATATTAGGGGACCACTAAGGTCTATATAAAAGAGACTTCAGATACAGTATTAGGGGACCACTAAGGCCTATATAAAAACATCCAAAGAGCACCATGTCATGGGACCTTTAATTACTGTAAACTACCCAACAATACATGGTCCTACAAGTGCAGCTGAAATGATTAGACCATTAAACACAGAACTGTTGGGATCGTTTCCAGTTTCTACAATATGAGGATTTTTCTGCATTGAGTTATTTTACTTTTAATACTTTAAGTACATTTTCATGATGATACACACTTTTGCTTAAGTAACATTTTCAATGCAGGACTTTTACTTGTAACAGAGTATTTTTACAGTGTGGTATTAGTAGGCTACTTTTACTTAAGTAAATTATGTGAATACTTATTCCACCTCTGGACCAAAACATACAAATACAAAGGGAGTCAGGACTCTTCAGCCCCCTGCAGCCACTGACCAGAACTGCGACTTCCAGACAGAAACGTAAACAGTACTTTACTTTCACTTTCCATACGTCACCGATACCGAGAAGACAGGAAGAAAAGGCTGGGGGAGCGGGCGGAGTTACATTGCTCACTAAAACGATTTAGGGTTTATGGGGAGAAAGGAGGAACTGAGAAATCATGTGGGCAGATTCACAAGAGAAGATATAATCAGTCATGGAAGAACTTCCGCTTTTTTCCCCCTTTTTTTCTTCTTTGCTTTGATAGCGCGGTGAACTTGTTGGTGCTCATTTGTTTCACTGTGTTCAGATCCTGTCGAGCAGGACAGTTTATGCAAAGGGTTTTTATTGCATGTTAATACTACGGGGGGAGCCTTTCTAAAGTAGTTTATTATTTTGCGCCATATGGACGTAACGTCGACTTAAAGCCTTTGGAGCAGAAGTGGTCTCGCTGGGCCTGGTGTTTTTTTGCAGAGGAGTGTGCTGAAGTGTCCGCCCCGACCACCGATGGACCCGATGGATTGGCTTGAGAATGAGGAACTTTTGCGGTTTTTCCACCGCCATAAAACCGAAATGTCCTGCCTGGAGAAACCGCACACCTTTCTCAGCCAGCTCAGGGACCACGACCTGGTCGCAGAGGACAAATACAAAGTAAGTTACGGAAGTGGAAACATGCATTTGTTAATACCGCTTTCATCCACCTTTATGCTTCCTCATATGGATCCTTCTTGAATGAAATGCTCACGCCGGTCTGTATGAATATAGGCACCAGCATTCATACACTTCATTATTACTGTATCATGGACTAGGAAACAATAACCCACCTACACTTTATGTACACAAGGTTACTGAACATGGCTGCACAATATATCGGGTTTTCGGGTTTAAATCGTCATTGCGATATCAGCTGGCGCAAAAAACACATCGGGAAAGAATTAGCACTACTGAGTACACTTTATCTGTTTATTTATCGCAAGTAATATCGTTAAAACGATATTCAACAACGTTATCAAATATCGCATATTTTCCTCATATCCTGAGATTACTGAACCATATTTGTAACAATAACTTTACAGTAGGTGTTCTTTATGGGCTTTGCAAATGGTTTGCAAATGAAGCAGAAAAGCATTCTCCTCACTTCACTGAAATTTCACACTTTGTTACTTTGTTAGTGGGCGCTGGCATTCCAGCTCTAACTCAACCAACATCTGTCCACTGCAGCTCAGAATCAGAAATACTTTATTAAACCCTGTGGGGAAATTGGGTTGCTCCCATTCTAGAATAGAAATATAGATAAACAGAAAAGTTATAAGAAAGTAGAAATAAGTAGTACTATGTAAAAAAAAAAAAAAAAAAAAAAGATGTAGGCCTATTATACTACAATATATAACAACAATACACTGTATAGAAAAATAAGAAATATTGCAGTCCTTGGCCATGAAAGCCCTCTTCTTCCTGTTGAAGGCTTTTTATGTCTTTATTTGTCTTATGTTTATTCAGGGTTTGTTGTTAGGGAAGCAGCGAACCTTTTTGGATGGGACATACATAAACCTCCTCACATTAAACTGATGTACTCAGTTAGCCTATGCAATAAGAGGAACCCTCAATGTCACCATTAGGGCTGGGTACTGAATTCAATATTTTTTAGGCACAGACTGAATTGCCTCCTTAGTATTGAGTATCGAAAAATGCCTCGCCATTCAATACCCAATTTCAATACCTAAGGAGTAAGCGTCTGTGAGCCAATAAGCACGCAGCATCTACCAAGACCTAATAATGCTGGTGATTGGCTGTCTAACGTTACACGTCGTAGAGGTATGCAGGAAAAACTCTACATTTCGCACAGAGACGGGGCTCACGTAGGAGCTGGACAATAAAAATCGATTTGTTCTGTAATATTGTAATTTCTTTTTGTTACAATGGATTTTTATAAAATTTGTATCAAAAAAAGTATAGTTAGGAACTGGTGTATAAGTCACTGTATTGGTATCGGTACAGGTATGGAACATTTCTTAACGATACCCAGCCCTAATCATCACCATAGTCCTCCTAGAACATGTCCCAGTCTGTATGGAAACACTGGAGGGTTTCCTCAGCTTTTAGACCAGACCTTCACAGTCCTTGTACTGGCCCCCTGCTGTTTCACCAGTGGCTCAGTGGCTACAAGGTGAATCAGGTGATTGAGCTCTCTACTTTGCATTCAGGATGTCCTTTTACCAATGGTTTGTTATTTGAATAACAATGGACAGTCCTTGCTGGGACTATACAATCGACACATAAGTTGTTGTAGTCTGTGATGCTGCACTCTGTAAACCCATCAATCTCACATCAATCACATGGGTAGTTCTGACCTCCCTGGTCCTATTTTCATTTAGATCATTAACGTGTGCTCAATTTTGGCTCTTTTCTGAGTGTTTTCTTACTTTTAGACTAGTAGACAGACTAGTCGACTAGTCCTTAGTTTGAATTTACGTTAAACATGAGGGAAATTAGCCAAGTGTTTAGGAACATCCCTAGTGCTGTTAACAACCATACCATCCCTTTTTGATACAACCATCCCCGGTCTCCCACCTGTGTGCAGTGTTGGTCGAGGTAACTGGAGTGATTCATGAAAGAAATAAATAAATGTATACATAGGCTACTGTTGAATTATTAAACCCTTATTTTCTCCATACTTTTGTGTGTGCAGAAAGTCAGTCGCATGAAGAGTAAAGACAACATGAGGAAAGGTCTTTATGAAATTCTGGACTGGTTGGAGAGAAAACAATCGGAGCGCATCAAGACGTTCTGGAGTTGCGTCTTCAAGGAGACCATCATGAACCAGTATCCCACCCTGCGGCTTCTGCACAAAAGTCTCCTGGACGGTCAGATTGTCTTTTTTTGAAATTACAATTAAAACAAAGTATGCATATTGTATCCACATATTGAGTCACCCTGTCAGAAAGGTCGGGAAGCACTGGATTAGAAAATAAGACTTTTAAAAAAATACATTCTTTCACTGTCACTTGATGTGTACTTGATATTTATATCCTATGGGCATTAATTTAAACCGCAGGGTCTTTCCATTTTGAAGTGCCCGAGAGCGTGGAAAAGGAAGAGGCAGATGAAGGGAAAAGGAAGGAGCTTTCAGAAGATGAGGAGGAGGGAGAGAAGAAGCAAAAAACCTCTGTGAAACAGAAGAGAAAACTAAGAAGCAGGAGCGTGTGCGATAATGATGATGAGGAGGAGGAGCAGGCCGGTCCATCATCTCAGTTCACTCCAAGGAAAAAATCCAAGAAACTACGCTTCTGTAAGTCACCTCCCACTTATGCTTTACTTTTGTTTCACTGCTGAAACGTTATTACACTAAATTAGGGCTGCACGATATGAGGAAATACGCGATAATGTTGTTGAATGCCGCGATAACGATATTACTTGCGATAAATAAACGGATATTAAAATGTACTCAGTTCTGCATTTCTGCTGCTTTCAGTATTCTTCTACAATACAACAAATTGCTTGTTGAATTAAAAAAAAATTAAAGAACATTGTTCCCGTCATTCTTTTATTGAACAAATTGAACATTATATTGAATATCAAAGGCACCACTAAAAAAGAACGACTGTTACATTTTAATGTGCAGTTTTCTACTGTTATTTTTTTTCAACTTGCTCACAAAAATCTGTTTTGTGTCTATCGTGATATGTCGCAGCCTTTCACGATGTGTTTTATTGCGCCAGTTGATATTGCGATGACGATAAAAAAATGATATATTGTGCAGCCCTACACTAAATTATGTTTCTCTCTATGTCTCAGTGAAACAAAGTTTCGCATTAGGAACAAAGAAGTTAAAATATATTTTTATTTTCCAGCCTCTCCCCTGAAGAAGGGAGAGAAGAACGACATTTGGTCCTGGCCCATCTATAAGCTCCAGCTGCCTGTGACCTGTGGAGACCGGGACGGGACACTGAACAGACACCGACTGGCTAAAGGTAAGTACAAGTCAATCACTGAAGTATCTGATTATGAACAAGAAATACCATCATCGCTGTCTTCTCTAGAAAGGAAAACAAAACACTGAAACCCGTGAATTGGAACCAGGCTCAGAAATCTTAAATCAGATTTCATTGAATACAACTTTTTCTATGAAAACATTTCAAAAGTAAATTCTGATTCCGCTTTCCGACCGGAGGGATTTTTGCAGTTCCTAGAACATAAAATTCCTAGAACCCTTTTTTTCTCGTGTTCCGACTGGACCAATTTGGGGATATTTAAGTCCCTCTGGCCGCAGTTCCTGTAACTCTTTCAGCTCCTACTTCAGGCCAGGGTCTTTTCGCTGTTCCCTTTTCAGCATAGGAACCTAGGTCAACGAGGATCGGGTTTCCGGTACAGACAGACCAACAATGGAACAATTTTTAATTTTAATTTTCGCCATCTTATTCATCACTAATTTCACTTCTGACAACATCTTAGGTGAGAAATGAACTGTTTAGATTTCGAATATAGGCAGTCTTCCGAAAATTGATGCAGAATTGACAATTTGCTTCAAAGTTTTCGGAGTTGAGAAGCTCCATGAAGTGAGGCGACAGCCAGCAGGCGACAGCCAGCAGGCGCCTGCCCCGGTTTTCTGATTTTAACGCTATAAAGACCGTTGCCGTGCTTGTGTCACTCCCTTACCCCTCTTACCAGTCCCTATGGCCACTTGGCCAGTGCGAATGCAAACGGAAAAAATGGTTTTGGGGGAGAGTAGTTAGTAAATCTCTTTAGAAATGGACTTTTCCTATAACTACGTTATGTAATTATAGGAAATCACAGCAACCTGGCTAAAGATAGTGACATAGATTGGTCATCACAGCAGATGAGTTATGGTTGACATTAATGCATCCATAGTCTGGCATTGCCAGACCTTCCTACACAGCGCTGCGGAGGAGGGTCTGGCTAGTCCACACAGCATTCCGGGATGGGAGAAAAAATGTGCTCTGGTTTATTGGTATTTCTTTAAACCAATCACAATCGTCTTGGGCGGTGCTAAGCACCAGACGGAGCCACGGTGCCGCTGCAGAATAGCCTCCAGAAGGAACTTGTTGATAGTCTAGCTAGCTGTCTGGATTTACCCTGCAGAGATCTGAGGAGCAGTTAACCATAGTCCTCAGAAATCCACCGGGGTTTAAAATTCCAACACAAAGAAAGCCGAATGTAACGGACATCCGGCAGAATTTCCAGCGGCACCTGAGCAATCCCGGAAGTGGAACGTCGTGGCTGTAGACTAACACAATCTTGTTTGTGTTGAATGTTTGTTTCAGGGGAGAAGTGCATTGTGGTTGAGAAAAAGTGGTTAACTCCCAGTGAATTTGAGAGGATTGCGGGAAAGCAGAGCAATAAGAACTGGAAGTGGAGCATTAAATGTATGGGCACCCCACTGGGAAAACTAATACAGGTTAGTTGAAAACTGATTTGTATTTTGGAATCTACATTGAACAAGACTGTGACACGGCTTGCTTTTCTTTAACATTGGCCATGTGAGTGTTCCTCTCTAGATCACGTCACACACAGTTTGTTTTATTTCACTGCAGGAAGGTCACCTGAAAGCAGGGAAGTACAAAGGAGGGTGTAAAAAGGTAAGAAGAAAAACTGGTGAAAGTACATCAATAAATAAATGATCTAATGTATCTTCTTGTTGTTAGTGATCCTGATCTGAGCAATGTCCTTTTCTTCCTGCTATAGGCCAAGCAGCCCCTGTTCCCATCTGATCATTTAACAGGTTTGTTGTATTAGTGCAAAACAGTGATGAGTATTTGTGATAGCTTATGAGAGAGTGCTGCATCCCCAACAAGCTATTACAAGATCTATCCATCTAATGTAATTTTGTTTTCATCTAAGTTGGCATCTATGAAATTTAGAGTTTTAAAAAAATTACACATTTGAGAAAAGACAAAAGTGAGCTTCTTGTTATGTAGGAGAAATAATTGAGGTATACCATAGGGCTGCACAATATTTAGTTTTTTTTTAATCGTCATTGCAATATCAACTGGCACAATAAACACATCGCGAAAGGCTGCAACATACACGTTTTTTTGTGTTAGTTGAAAGAAAATATCGTTAGAAAACTGTCATTCCTTTTTTTTTTAGTGGTGCCTTTTATATTTAATATAATGTTCAGTTTGTCCATAAAAGAATGTTGAAAAATGATTTCCTTTTATTTGTTTTAAATTCACCAAGCAATTTGTTGTAAAGTAGAAGAATACTGAAAGCAGCAGAAATGCAGAACTGAGTACACTTTAATATCTGTTTATGTATCGCGAGTAATATCGTTATCGCGATATTCAACAACGTTATCGCATATTTTCCTAATATCGTGCAGCCCTAGTATACAATCAATGGAAAAATGGCCACTCACCTCCTCCATTTCTTAGTGTCTGACAGAGAAGAAGATGAAGAGGAGGACTGTGACCTGGACATGGAAGAACAGGTTTCGTCAAGCAGCAGAGAAAGTTTCACAGATGTGACAGGTGCCGTTTTTTTCAAAGTGATATCCAGGGTTGACACACGCTAATAATAGAAGTTACTTTAGATGTGTATGCTGTCCCAGTACCATAGCAATTTTTATGTTACTCACACGTTCCACGTGTGTCCATTACAGATGAAGGAGGAGAGCTGGAGGAACAGACTGAGCAGCAGCCAGAAGCCAGCAATGACAGTGGCAGGAAGGTGTTCAAAGTTACATGTGGAGCTTTAGCAGGGACCTTACACAAAAAACGATTTGCGTCGGGTAACTATATCTTACTATCTACAAAAAGCTGAATATCTGTAATGGACAGTGTACATAGTGTGTAACGTGTATCTCATCTTAAATGCTTTCACCACCAGGGACTTGTGGGAAGAGTATTCGCACTGAGACGACCTGGATGACCCCAGTGGAGTTTGTGAAGAAGGCGTTAGATCAGACAAGTAGCTGCTGGAGGAAAGACATCCAGTGGGAAGGGGAACCAATCAGTGTCCTCTTGGAGGTAACCATGATCAGGATGCTGTGTTATTATTGACTGTGCATCTTTCTGCATTTCAGTCAGGACCACTTTGTCAATAAATAGATTTTAGTCATTTGTAGTTTGTATTTGGCGGTATTGCTCTGTTCTGGGGGGGCCTCCCCGCTCTTCCACGTGCATACATGGAAAGCCTTAAGCAGGGAGAGCAGCAGAGGCAGGATCCCCCTAGGTTACAGAACAGAGCAACATCAATGACAACAGACATGACATTGATTTAGTCGGAGGAGCTGGGGTGGAGGTGGGTTGCAAGTGCTAGCAGAGATGCAGCGAGGTAGGCTGGGAAAAGCTGTTTAAATAGAGCGCCTCTATTTGGGAAATCCAATCATATGCTTAGGAGGGAATCAGCTGAGCTACAGTGGCACTCCTAAGTTTATGAACCCATGCTAAAGTTGACTAAAAAGAGGAATAAAAAAAATCATCTTTTGGAAATTGATCTTAATGCCTTAATTAAAAAAAATGAGGAAAAATACAACCTTTAAGGACACCAATTATCTTTGTGACTGAATAATGTATCGTAAATAAATAAATAAATGTTCTTCCTTAAAATATGGGGCATAAGTAAGTACACCCCTATGTTAAATTCCCATAGAGGCAGGCAGATTTTTATTTTTAAAGGCCAGTTATTTCATGGATCCAGGATACTATGCATCCTGATAAAGTTCCCTTGGCCTTTGGAATTAAAATAGCCCCACATCATCACATACCCTTCACCATACCTAGAGATTGGCATGGGGTACTTTCCATAAAATCATAATTTTCAGCTGGTGTGCTGGCTTAGGGACTGTCAGCTCTGAGCTGAGATAATAGCCGAGCTAAACTCCATGACCTGCCTGAACTTATGCTATGCTCCATTTGTGATGCAATCTGAGAGAAAGAGAAAGTTCAAGATTTCAGTCCTGGTTGATTTGGTGACACCCGGTGTTACCATGGTAACATAAAGTATTGTTAACACTTGCTATGGTGGCTGCATTATAAACAGATGTATCTGTTTATAATGCAGCCAAACAAACTCATTTTGTATTGATAAAGAAGCCAGTCAATAACAATGTCAACCTTTTTCCCGATAAAAGCCGCCACATTTTTTTGCCAGTCTTAATTTTCACATTTAGTGTTAACACTTAGTGTGAAATGGCAGAAGTAGGAAATGTTAGCTTTGCATTAGCAGCAACGTAATACAGCTCTGATATGGTGTAAAGAGAGCAAACAGTAAGAAGTGGAGCTGCTATCAATGAGATAAAAATTGTGTTTCAGCTCTAAAATGTGACTGTAGCCAGAGGGGCAATGAGAGAGCCACAAGATTTGTCAAGACCTAAACTATGAAACAAAGAGGAAGACACTGTTGATTTGTCTATTTCAGGCAAAGACCTTGGAGGTCCACTCACTGCTGTGCATCTGCAAACTGTGCAAACCAGATTGTAAAGACCTGGTAAGTTTCTTGATCAGTCAGTTTCAGACAAACAGCGTTTCCCCATTCTACATACATCTTTCCTGCATAAACAATGTGACGGCCATTGCTGATGTTACAGCGATGTTAAAGAGCAAGAAACTACAGTACAAGTCTTAACAAGGAAGCTTTTTCTCTCAGACACAACATATAATTGTACTGTGTGTAATCGGAGTAGCTGTCACGTCTGTCTTGGCAGGAGAATCAGAAAAACGATGATGAGTGTAACATCTGTAAAACTGGAGAAGAAGAAGAAGAAGAGTTGGTGGTGTGTGATCACTGCCCCCGCTCCTTCCACCAGAAATGTCACCTGCCTCATGTAGAAGACGCCTTGTTAGGGTGAGCTTTGAGCTTTTCTTTTATGTGATATAAGTTGTTTGTTTGTCATGTGTCTCATTGAGACTGAAAGTGATGTATGTGTTCCTATAAAAAAAGCCGTGCTTTTCGAAATTTAAAGCTGCACTTATCAATAGAGGTGTGACGAGATCTCGCGAGATTAAAATGTGACGTCGAGGTAAAAATGGTCTCGCGATATCGGTCACAAGTGCAGAGCAGCAGCTAGAAGACGGAGTCTGGCCTGGTTGGTCTTATAATACATCTGGCCTGAAGATGAGTCTGGCTTGGACTTCTAAATTGTTTTACTCTCTGAGTAAAGACCATTTTTCCAGTCATATTTCTTAATTGAAGTTTTCTTTAAAATGGTGTTAAAATCTCATTCTCGTGAACCCAATCGTGTGGCTCGTCTCGTCACACGCCTACTTATCAATATTTTTATAGGAACACTCCATCAAATTACTACGTGTGGGGGGTATTGCTCATATTATAAACCCACAGAAAATGATCATTCGACTCTGCAGTTCCCCTGAGTTCTAATAATCCATTTAGTGTCTTTTAGCTTGTTGTTTTTTGCCCTGGATCTTTCAGCCTAGTTAAAATTTACTAGCTTGTTAAATGACTGTCTAAATATTTCTAAATAGTTATCATGTTACACTAGTCCTATGTCAGTGGCATTATCTTAGAGTGAAACAAAAAGAGAGAGGGGTCCATATTCTGTTCAAGTTTGATAATTGTGGGATCCTGTGCATATGTGTTTTGTTTGTGTGTGTCTGTGTTTGTGTGAGCAGGGACAATAGTCTATGGATGTGTACATTCTGTGTATTTCGAACCACTAAAGAGTGGCTTTACATGGATGAGCTGGAAAGAGAAGCAGCCATGTCTCGCCAAATATCCCATTGCATGCTGGTAAGCACACTCTGTGACCCTCTGTCGTTACATCGTAACGCCCGTTTCTCCGTCTCTTATCAGTCTTTTCTTACATCAACAGCAATGCCAGTATCTCCTTCTGTATCTGTGCGATGCTGACGAGGATCAAATATTTACTACAAACCCATGCCTCTATGTAAGTCTTTTTCTTCGCTTTTCCTATCAACCTGTTTACTCGGTTCCTATTCATGCCAAAAAGTGCTAATTATTTAATTAATAACAAATAAGGTGCACTTAAAAGAGCTGTAAAAAATTCCAAATTTTGCTGTACCATTAGTCGTCTCAAAAATAAATGCGAAAAACTAAATAATTGTCTCTTTCAGTCCAATTTAAACACATTTATGTATGTATTAATGTGTATCAAGTGCCAACAACTAACAGTCTGACCAATAATTACTTATATAATAACATATTTGACACATCTAAACAAAATCAACAATTACCGTCAGCAGTCATACCTTAGGACCTTAGCTATGTTAGCAATTAATTACGGTTAAACAAAGAAACCGCGATTACGTAAATAAATTGACAATTAGACAATTATGTAATAATTGTTACAGGCCTAGAACTCAATAATCTGGCTACTGGAGGACTCACACTATTTTCAGGTCTTTGCTTATGGTAGATTGGGTAACACTTGAAGGTATCTACATAAGAGTGACATGACACTGTCATGAACACATGACACTGTCATGACACATGAACTCTAACCCTAACCTTAACTTGTCATGACAAAAACCGAATGACACTGTCTGACAGAAGCGTTATGTCATAAACATTTGACTTGTTTATAATGTTTATGACACGTTCATGACAGTGTCATGTCACTCTTATGTAGATACCTTCAAGTAAAGTGTAACCGTATATTGATATTGATGTAAAGAAAATACAAAGGTGTCGCAGAGTGTTGAGTATTTCCTTCTAGGGCTGCACGATATGAGGAAAATATGCGATAATGTTGCTGAATATCGCGATAACGATATTACTCGCGATGAATAAAGCGATACTAAAGTGTGCTCAGTTTTGCATTTCTGCTGCTTTCAGTATTCTGCTTTAGTTCAACAATTTTCTTGGGAAAAAAAGGAAATCTTTTCCAACATTTTTTTATTACACACATTGAACGTTGAATTGAATATAAAAGGCACAACTTAAAAAAGTGCAGATTTCTATTTTATTTCATCTAACACATAAAATATCTTAGTGTCTTTTGCGATATGTATGCGATATGTATATTGCGACAGAGGATATCGCGATTTGATTTCCTTCATTTATTTCTGTTTGCCATCCACAGTTGTTAGACTACTCCACTAAGATCACGACTCCGATGTGGCTGGGTAATGTAGCAGACAAACTTCAGAAGCAACTCTACCAGACTGTTGGAGAGTTTGTGTCCGACGTCCAGCTCATTTTCACCAACTGTGCTTCATACAACAGAGTAAGAAACAATGTCATTAAAACCCTCTCGATGGCATGCAGGGTTAGGAGTTTTCATCATTAACACATATGGTGCTAAGATTACTTTGTTAGGCCATATAGTGATGAGATCTGTTATGTTTTTTTTTTGCAGGACAAGGCGGAATTCCTCGCCATGGGCAACAGACTGAAGAATTTATTTGATGAGGAATTTAACAATGTGTTCAACATCAAAGAACAGACTGTTGAATGATAAACGGTGATCAGTTTTGAAACTGAATAGCTTCTGAGGAAAGAATTAAAAAATCTGTAAATAGACCTTATGTCAAGTGTTATACTATGTGGGTAAAATATCCCAAAATAATGAATTGCGAATCAAGAGAAGGCAAGGGACTTTTAACTAAATTAAATCGGACAAAAGATAATCCAGTTTAACTTTTTGCATTCCAAAATTTGATTTGGAAATGTAAGTGTAAAATATAAAGGACAATGAAAATGTTCACTTTTGTTCCTGGAGCTGCTCTCCTCCGGGCACATGGTTCAAAAGGGTTGTACTTAGTGTCTTCATTAATCATAGGTGTGTTTTGGGCGTAACATGTAATAAACCAATCAGAGATCATCTCCCATTCCCTTTAAAAGCCAGGCGCGTTTGGACCTTTGCGCACTGCTGTTATGATGGCGGATTTGCACCGTAATATTTTTGATTTTTAATCTTTAGGATGTTTGTGTGCTGCTGCGCGTCCCGTCTCACTTGTTTTCTTTAGTGATGTGACAAACAGAGATAACAAGGTTTCATATTTCAATGTTTTTCTTTAATCTTTTTTATCTTTCAAGGTTTTACAATGTTTTTAATGCATTTCAAAATAATATAAGTATTTAAAAGTTCAGAAAAAAAGTAATTTCCTGTATGTTGCTCCCAACATTGTTTTTATTGACGTATGTTTCAAAGGGTTTGGAAATGTATGTATTATGAATGTATGTATTATAAAAGTCAGTATTTGTATCAGTTTGTATTTGTCTAAAGGCAATGAATGAATGAATGAATGGTTTATTTTCGTATCTGGACGCTTATGGCCCATCCATTATAGGATTATTCAGACACATTTTAAATAAACACTTTCCTAGTGCACAAAACAAGGGTACAAGTATAAAATGCACAATTCAACACAAACAAGCATTGGCATCATGCAAAAACATCAAACAGGATTTTCATTTCACTACACAGTATTTAAACTAAGATTAATTTGCACTCTCTTTCTGTCTCTCTCTCATCTGTCTGTTGCTGATATCTGTTTAAAAAAAATAATAGTTGTGTACATATTTAATGACACGGCTTATTTTGATAAAAAAACTTGTCTCTTAATGGTTAAATCTATATGCCAGATGTAAACAAAAACATTGACACTTGCTATCACTTCCACTGGCTGATGGGTCTTTTACACCGCAGGGAAATGAAACCTTCAAATTATGAGAAAGACACAAGATGACAGGAATTTATTTCCTATAATATTTAAATTTTGTATGTAGCAACAAGCCTGTGGAACAGGTTGTCAGGAAATCTAAAGATGGTCAGAAGTTTAGGAGGTTTTAGCAGGCACTGAAAAATGGCTCCGATGCCAATCTTAGTATGTTCTTTTTATTACTGTATTGTCTTGATGGATCTATTTACTTTATGTATGGGACCACAATGGAAATAAGTCCTAGGGCTTTATTATCCTGACTTTGTTTTGTTTTTTTAATATATGGTGCAAAGCTGTATCGTATCTTATAACGAAAGGGTCTAATAATACCAACCAATCAATCAATCAAAGATTGGGTTCTCTTCGATAAGACTAAGTACACGTTGAAAGTTGAAATTCTAATAATCATTTTTAAGCTTGTTTACATGTACAGTCGGCTGACGTCACTGTCACAGTTGCCAGCAGCAAATCTGTGCGGGGAGCTGCGCAGCCGCCCTGCGCATCCGTCGGCTGAGGTGGACAGCGCAGCCATTTCTCTCTCTACCCCTTACAAGAAACATACAGGGGGGTGGGGGGGCGTTTGTCCATCACGCACATATAACTAAACCCGACATGCGGGAGTCATGACGTTAGCAGCACATACCGAGGCTGAACTCATCACCGTGCGTTTGACATCCGCGATCTCCAAACTTTCTGCCAGTTGAACGCCTGCGCAGACAGAACAGGCTCTCCCTCGCCTCCATTATTAGGCTCATGTTTTGGTGTCAGCCATGGAGGGAAATCTGCAAAGAGGCTGCAGCGACGTGGCGATGATGCATGTGAAAACTGAAGCGGTCGATGAGAATCCATCTGCGCTGGTTTTGGGCAGCCGAGAGTCGCCTGCGCCCTGCGGAGATACCGCATGCGGAGGAGGAGGGGGGGATCAGACTGCAGAGGAGCCTCCCGTACTGCTGTGTGAGTGCACACATCCGCTGATTTAAAACGCTTCGCTTGGCTTTATCTTTATTTCTTTAGAGTGCAAAAATAATCCAATATTAATTTCAGTTTCATATTCAGATAAACGTGTAACATGTTTTAAAATCTTTCATCACATGTGCCTTGTATCTGTGCCACCAATAGATCCCGTGAGTGCAGAACGCTTCTTCGCCACATCAGTGGATGGAAAAACGTACCTGAAGATAGCTCCAGGTGAGTGCATCAATGTGAGAGGATCACACTTTTACTATTGGGATTGTTGTGTGTGTGTGTGTGTGTGTGTGTGTGTGTGTGTGTGTGTGAGCTCCTGCAACAGATTCTGTCATAAAATATAACACACTCTATAGAGCATAATGCTCTATGTAAGAAATGTTGAACTGTCACACATAACCTTTGTTGTGTTTGTTAAGCCTTGTGTTGTCTTCCCATCAACCATGAACTTGTCCTTCCAGGTCAAAATTGAAAATGAACTTCTTTTGAGCTTTTCGGATGTTTTTGTCACAGAAATTATGAATTATTTTGACTAATAGTTAAGATCCAACCCAGTCTCACGGCAGTTCGTGAAATGGTCACGTAATTTAATCTAAATTTGATTCGTGTACACAAACACGTTTATCTCGGGGGGGGTGGTTCGTGATGGTCAGCATGTTTTTTAAACTAATGTATTTCAATGGGAAGTATCTTTCATGATCACAGCATGATTCTCAATGAGAAGATGACGTAGCATTAAGAGTGACTACGGTAGCCCGAAAATCTGCATAGGGAGGTTGGTTGGGGTGGTGGATGGGTCAACCAATACAGGACTTTCACCCAGGAGACCGGGGATCGTCCCGCATGTCACGTTTCCTAAACCCAACCGGTCCCACTGTATACAGCTATGCAATTGTTGGTATGTTAAAAAAAGTGCTGACCATCACGAAAAAAAGAAACGTGCCGACCACGAAAAAAACGAGATAAACGTGTTCGTGTACACAAGTCAAATAGATTAAATTATGTGACCATTTCACGAACTGCCGTGAGACTGTGTTGTAAGATCAGATTCCCATTTGATTTTTTTTTTCCAAATGCTATGCAATTGAATAAAACACCCAAAAATTCAATGAAAATAATCATTAATTTTACCTGAAGAACGTTGTATGGAACCATCCATGTTAATTTTGGGCAATTTGGTTGAAAGAATTCCATATTTCTGAATTCTGATATAAAATTTGGTCAAATTTGACCCGAGGACAACACAAGGGTTAATAAGTTAGTGCACATGAGTTCACTTATACAAATACAGTTCTCTGGCAGTGAAAATCTATTTAACTTAATTAGATCTCAAGCTCTACCTGTCCAAAATCCAAAATATATATCTTCCCTCTTACATGCAGTGCTATTGTTTAATCTGAGATTGTTTTGGTGTGAGTCGCCCAGTGTTGGAGATATTAGTCGTAGAGATGTCCGCCTTCTCTCCGATATAATGGAACCTAAGTGGCACTTGGCTTGTGGTGCACAAAGCGCTAAAACGATACATTTGAAAAACTCAACAGCAAAGTCTCTTTCCAGAAATCATGACCCGGTTACTCGAGATAATCCACATCACCTTTTCCAACTAGGGTTGGGCGGTATCCAAATTTTGATACCGTCAAACCTCCTCCCTATTTTACCGCGGTATACGGTATTACCGTGACTAATTAAAAATTATGACGTAAGGCTCAGATGGCGTCACCAAACTGTTGGCTTGTGCAGCGTTCAGAAACTGAATACCAAACACTAATACTGAAACAATAATAACATAACAACAACTTACAAAAAAACTACTTTCTCCTCCATACTGTCACGTGATGACAACCACACATAATTACATAAATTATATTTAATATTTAATCCTTGTCTCCTAAGGGCATTGCATTTTTTTTAATGACGGTATTGAAACTGATACCGTTGCTATTTTTAAGACCCCGCGGTATACCGTATTACCGCCCAACCCTATTTCCAACTAAAGCGTGATTTATGCTTCTGTGTAAAATATACGCCGTGGCTACGTACTTAGGTACATGGAGACACAAACCTACGCCGGACCCTACGCCGTAGCCTGACGTGCACCGCTCGACGCACGTTGCTCAGCCATGGCGTGGACGCTGCATTTCCCCCCCGACTTATTTCCTGGTTCTCCTTCTTGATAAACAACATGAAATCAAGGAGAGGGTTAACTTTTCCTGCTCCAGATTTCCCACCGTGGTCAGAAAGAACAGGGGAGACACTTTGTTTCTCTCACTATGACTCTAGAGTCGGCACTTTCTCCGAAGCTAATCCTCGTCACTCTTACTCTCTCTACGGCTATGTTCAGACTGCAGGCAAAAGTGGCCCAAATCTGATTTCTTTTTGGGGGGGGGGTCACGTGACCAGGTCAGACTTCTTCAGAAGTAGTGTGAACACTCAAATCTTGCCAAGATCTGATTTTTTCAAATCAGATTTAGACCACTTCCATATGTGGTCCTGAATCAGACCCAGGTCTGTTTTTTTTCAATGCAGCCAGCAGTGTGAACAACCAAGGCGGATTTGATGTGACTTTTACGTCAATCTACATCGACATTTGTCACAATTATGCGCCGGCGGGAGTTAGCCCTAGACACAGACAGTAACATTAAAAACTTGACTAGGCCTACAAAATTGAAAACAGTGATGGAGTAAGTCAATGGAGGGAGAGTGAGGTGTTAGACCTAATTAGTGTATGGGGAGAGACTTCAATTCAATCAAAACTAGAAGAATCATACCGTAACCGCTCCATTTTAAAAAAAATAGCAAACAAAATGGAAGAACAGGGACACAGGAGAACATGGCTGCAGTGTCAAAGGAAGGTGAAGAGCCTTCAAGCTAAATTTAGAGAGAGAAGAAATGCTTACTTCCTCCATAACCTCCCTAACTGTAGTGCAACAGCGTGCTGCGTCTGATGTCATTGTTATTGTTCTTTTGCGCATGCGGGTCAGTTCGGAACCGCAAACAGTTCACACTGGAATCTGATATAGGCCACATTTTAAAAGGTAATGTGAACAGCCAAACAAAAAATCGGATCTGAGCAAAACAATCCGAATTAAGCATTAAGACTTGCAGTGTGAATGTAGCCACCACACACTCCCCACGCACACACACATGCCGGCCCTGCTATTCTCTTAAAGAGATCGACGCACACTCCAACGCACAAGTTTAAACTTTAGGCCACTTACGTAGGCTACGACGAAAGCTCTGCGTTGAGCCTCCGCACAACCATAAATCAAGCTTTAGCCCGCCCACTTCAAACCAGCAAAGAGAGCACAGAGAAAACAGAAAATCTCTCATGTGAGACAATCCAAATTCTCACTTTGGCAGAAAATGTTTTTATGGGTTATAGTAAGAAACTGGTTGAGAAATTTAAATATATTTCAATATATCTCCCCCATAACCATTTACATATGAAGTACCCCACAGCTTAAAAAAACAACAACAAAGTCACCTGTGTCCTCTCCTTTCCACCAGCTTCAGCGATGCCACCTGCTCCCTCAGAGAAGACGCTTCCGTCCGGCTCTGATTTCTCCTCCAAAGCCGTTTTGTGTCTGATAGAGGCCGTCGGGCGCCGCTGGGGCCTGTATGAGACTCGGGAACGCTCACAGCTCTTCCAGAGTGTCCAGGAGGAGATGGCCTCTAAGGGGCACATGCTTCCTGTCGAAAAGATCCGCCGCAAGTGGAACAACCTCATTGTCACATACAAGAGGGTTAAAGACCGCAGCCGGGAGACGGGACACGCTAAAACGTCCTGGGAGTTCTTCGATGTAAGTTTTATAAAGAAAGTTATAATAAATCAGCTCAAACATCCCACTGACAGACTATTACTTTCTACTCATTTCTACTCTCCTTCCAGGTCTCCCATTCCCTTTGTCAGTCTGTTTGCTAAACCCCGCCCTCCAAAAACAGTGATTGTGCAATCATAGCTTAGCAACCAAACAGCAGGCCTGCCAAACTTTGGATTTCTCCACATGTTGACGCAGTGTACATAGTGAGAGCAATAGTCTGCATCAAGGAGTTTGGAGGGCGGTGTATATCTTTACAAAAAAGATGAGTTACATCACTTACAGTAGCATGGAACCTAGTGTATGAATGGACTGCTCTGTCATGGGAACGTGTGTGTCCCTACTGCCGAGAGATCCACTGATGGTTACCCGATCTGGGTGTCACAAATAATAATAAGTTTATTTGATATAGCACCTTTTACAGACAAAGTCACAAAGTGCTTCACATGATAATTTTTTGAGTGCTCATATTATGCTCATTTTCAGGTTCATAATTGTATTTAGAGGTTGTACCAGAATAGGTTTACATGGTTTAATTTTCAAAATCATCATATTTTTTGTTGTACTGCACATTGCTACAGCTCCTCTTTTCACCCTGTGTGTTGAGCTCTCTGTTTTAGCTACAGAGTGAGGCATCACACTTCTGTCCCATCTTTGTTGGGAGTCGCACAAGTGCAGTAGCTAGGTAAGGACTACTAGCCAGTCAGAAGCAGAGTATGAGGGCGTGCCATGCTAGCAGCTAGGCGAGCATTATAACGTGTGTTACAAAGTTTTCTGTTGGAGATGGTAAGTCCCTTTGGGGTGGACTTTGGGCTTTTTCACTTTGTAAACCTATTACATGCACAAAAAAGATATATAATATATAACACAATAAAGGAAAGGGAAAAAGCCAAAAAGCATAATATGAGCACTTTAAAATACAGTTGAGATCCAAACAGTAAATGAGAAAGCAAAAAATAAATAAAATACCAATGTAAATAAAAGATTACTGTAAAAAACGAGAGTGAGAAGTGAGTCTTCAGCTGCTTTTTAAAAGCATCAGCCCGGACTGCAGAACGTAAGACAATAGGAAGGGCGGTCCACAGAGTCGGAGCCACCACTTCAAAGGAACGGTCACCTTTAGTAACTTGGGTTGTTAATTTCCTCTCTCCATCTCTTTTTGTCTTTCTTTTGTCTTCTCTTACACTAGCTGATGGACGCCACACTCTGTGACACTGTTGGCACTCAGATCGTCAACACCAAAAGAAACAAGGGCAGCAACACGGTTTCCACTCTGCCTGGCCCTTTGGCAAAGATCGCTGCCAAACCACAGGTTCCGCCCACCACCATCATCCGCCCTAATGGGGACTTTGCTTCCACTGGTGGGGTGGACTCAGTGGGAGCCGTCAGCAGTCAAACCATCAGTAGCGCTGCGGCTATTACCTCAGTGACTACAGCCACCATGAGCCCGACACATGCTCCGGAGCTCAAGCCCCTGATCGTCCTCAACAGTGACATTGTTACAACCAGCATCCATCCAGCCACCATTGTGCCATCTCCATCTTTTATCTCCTCGCCTTGTTTCACAGAGACAGCTTCTACTTCCCCTTCCTTTGGCTCGACTGGCAACACAGACCTCAACACGTCGCGCTACGTTGGCCGCAAAGCTCCATCATTCTCATCAGGCGTCGTCGCACCCTTTCGCCTTAGCAACGCGCCGCTCGCCAACAATCCCAGTCTCCTCGGCCTCTCCTCCTCTTTCATCCCTACTTCCTCTTGTCTAACTTCTTCCATTTCCACCTCGTTATCTGCAACAACCGCGTCGGGAACCGAAGGAGAGAACGAGAAGGGAAGCGAGGAGCGGGGCAGCGCCACTTTGTTCCAGGAGATTCTGCAGCGACAGGAGGAGCAGGCCTACCTGGACCGAGTGGCTCGCCGCAGGGTGGAAGCCCGAGAGAAGAGGCGCGAGAGGAGGGAGGTACGGATGGCAGAGTCCCTCGGCAGGATAGCCACCGCCCTGGAGCTGCTCTCCTCCAAACAGGACACAGTCATTGCCCTCCTGCAGAGACTGGCTGATCGGAAGTGATGGAGGCTGAAACTAGGGCTGCACATTTAATCGCAATTTTATCGAAATCGTAATATGGACTAGTGCAATCCATCCAAATCGCAGGGCGGGCGCAATATTTGTTAAAGGCAAAATGTGTTAAACCATTCTGAATTAAGTATTGTGGTGCTGCGGAGACAGCCTAGCCTACAAATTGTATCCTACAGACTAAAGAAAAAAATCTTTGTTTGGTACAGATCCTCGCAAAAATCACACTATAATCATTATAATATTGATATTTTTCAATGAAAATTAGAATAATGATACGAAAATGTTGATTCCCTCAAATATTGTGAATTATGTAGTAATCGCAACATCTGTCAAAATAACCGCAATTAGATATTTTCGTCATATCGTGCAGCCCTAGCTGAAAGGCTGCAAAACAAAGGCTCTCTAATCCTGAGATCACGCTTATGAAAACTTCTCTCAATATTTCTGCCATGTAGTGACCCAGAGTTCCATAATGCTACTGAGAAGGGTTTTCCTGAACTTAATGTAAATAAAATTTTATAAAATAATACGAGCTGGTCACTTTTCTACATTAAGCATATGTGATATACAGTAGGTAGGATTGGGCATCAAGAACGGGTTCCGTAATAAAATTACAATTTCAATGGAATCGTTTTTTTTATTGGAATCGTTTGGAAAAATTTGGTTTCGAATCCGATCATGGGTTCCAAATTGAACATGCACATGTTTTGGTTTCCGTAGCAGCCACTATATTTCCAGGCTTGTTGTGTTGCAGCCATGGAGCACAGTAAGTGGCACTCTAGTGTGGCTTTACTTTACGTTGAAAAAGACCGGTAAAACTGTAAACCACCATTGAATCAAAATCAAAATGTTATTTAATTAACACGCCACCCCTTAAAGAATCAGAATCAAGAATCCATAAGAACCGGAATCAATAGGAAGAATCGGAATTGGAATCAGAATCGTTAAAATCAAAACGATGCCCAACCCTACATTATGGGATGCTATTGTTACATGCTTTACATTTCAGTACATTACAGTGTGCTGCATGAACATCCAATAAAAACGTTCTCTTTGAACCTTCAGCAAGATTAGATTTTGTCTGAGTAGTTTTGAGTAAAATGAATGATAATTACTGTGACATTTCATATAAAGATGCTAAAAATGATGTCAGCATTTGCTCTGGGCAAACAATCTTTAAACAAATGATTGACAATACTTTGACGAGGAGAGGACATTTTTTTCAAGTCTTACCTTTACAGCCAGTACTGATGTACCAGTACTGATGGAATAATTAGTACTGAAGTACTAATGGAACAGTTTTTTGGTCGATGTAATCATTCCTCCTCTCCACACTGACCAAAAAGAGATCTCTTCCTAAATGCATTTCCAATGTAAGAGATGGGGGACAACCCAGAATCCATTTACTGTACAAAACTGATTTCTACAGTTAAGCAGAAGCTAGTATGAGGCCTTAGCAGTCTGCTTTTTTAAAAAACCAAGCGAGTATCTTCTATAGTTAAGTCAGTTTTGTACCTGATTCCCTCTTTGTGCTGTTTCTCCACTGCAGCTCAGCAAGAAAACACAGTTGAAGAAACCAAAAGAGGGGATTTTCTACTTAAAAGACCAAAACGTTTGAAGTTACCCACTTCATTTGTTTAACACCGACTTCTAAAGTCTCTCATTAGCTTCAGCTGAACTCTGTAATGCATTTCTGCACATAAGAAGGATGGGGGAACACATTACAGGTATTACTTCGTTGCCAGTATGGACAGGAGGAACAATTACAGCAACCAACCAACCAACTTACATCCATGTGGGTTTCATGTAGCCTATTAGAACATCTTCAAAATGAATAAAATGATTTCCCCACTAGATGGCGCTTTCTGTCTACCAATATGTTTTTGGTCAGTTGGTCAAGTTTTAAGACAAAGTATTGCAATCGCATTTAAGATTTCATTAACCTTCTCAACCCTTAGAGTTAGAACACATTTAAGTCTTCCCGTCGACCTGCAACTTTTTGTTTTTCTGGGTCAAAATTTAAACTTTTTTTTTTTTTAACGTTTTGGACGTCTTTTTCGACTTTTCCACCGATGTTTTTGTCACTTTTTGAGGCGGGTATGGCTGCAGCCTGGAGCGTCCCATGTCAAGCCGTCCCGTCTCATGCAGTCTCGTCTCATGCCGAGGCGTGTCCAACGGTAAGTTCAGAGGGTCAAAAATACGAAATCGAATTATTTTCCAGATGGAGATACGGGTAAGTTCATGGGCGTCAGTTTGGTTTGAAATGTGTTGGTGACAGAGACGCAAATTTGGAAGTACATTTCCAGAAGTGCTGGGTACAATGACGCATTAATTTTTTTTTTCTCTTTCGAGCAGGTCATGTTTGAAAGACGCTGTCCTGTAGCTAATGAATAAAAACGTGGTTTAATGTACGTAAACAATGATTACCAAATGTCTCTCTCATATTGCTCCTCATAACCACTGAAAACTGTCAAAAAATCCAACCCAAAGTGCAATTATTATGGAAGTTATCTGACATCTGACGCGTTTCTGCTTCACATTTTCAGCAGGGCAGCGGAGCGGCTGTGGGTTGACTCCCCACGGTTCTCATGAGCTTTATAAGTCATAATGTGAAAAAGCTTAACGTGCTTTAATGTACCTAAACAACGACCAATCATCACCACATTTCTGGTTAGATTTTTTGACAGTTTTCAGTGGTTATGAGCAATATGAGAGAGACATTTGGTAATCATTGATCATTGTTTAGGTACAAGCTTTTTCCTCGCCATAGGCGCCAATGAAGAAGAAAATGTTAATGTGAGAACTTATCGTTGGATTTCGGTTTAGTTCTTTTGACAGGCTTAAGTGTTCATTATAAGATATGGCCATGAGAAATTAGGTGATGATTGATCGTTGTTTAGGTACACCATACATTAAACCACGTTAAGCTTTTTCACGTTAAGCAGAATGTCCCGACAGAGAGAGAGAGAGAGAGAGAGAGAGAGAGAGAGATGGTTGGGAGGGGGAGAGATTTTTTTTGCATCTGTCGCTCAAGAATTATATGTGTTATGGACTTTTTTTTTAACTAAATTGAGCTAGAGGTTTTCAAAAAAAAGTGGTGGGTACAAAATGACTCATGATGAAATCTGGTAGGTACCCACTGTCCCCACACCGAAATCGACGCCTATGGCACGTTTGTTGCAATCAATTGAAAAACGTTTAAACTGTAAAGTTTAAAGTTTAAAGTAACAATTTTAGCCATACATATAGTTTGCTGATTTCTGGATGTTATTGTTGTGTCCCTGATGTTAACGTACATTTGATGAAACCTGCATCAGCGTTGGTTGACATTTGTTAGCGAATATTATAACTCTATACCTAGAGCAATTTATGGTTGCAGACAAATATGGTTTCTTTCTGTGATTTTCCTTAAGGTACACTCAGTGTCTTAAAAAAAATAAAGTATTAAAGTAGTAAACGCCAGCTTTTTTAAAAAAAAATAAAGTATTAAAGTAGTAAACGCCAGCTTTTATTTTGAAAAGTAGAAGCTCGGTGACGGCACCAGGCGGGACGGCATGAGACAGGACGGCATGAGATGGGACGCTCCAGGCTGCAGCCATACAGTCTTGCACTTTTTCCCAACGTTTTTTTCTGCACCTTTTGACGTTTTTGTGTGCCCCCCCCCCCCCCACGTTTTAAGCTTTTCCCGACATTTTTGTCACTTTTTTCAACGTTCTTTTATAAAAAGTTTTTTTCAAATGCTATGAAATTGAATACAACTTGTAAAGAGCGTTATATGGAGCCATCCACGTTATTTCTTTTGAAAATTTGGTTGAAAAAAACCCAAATTTCTGATATAGAAACCTTTTGAAAATGGGTCAAAAAAACAACAACAGGAGGGTTAAGATCCATGGTCCAATTTTGACATACAGTATATGTGACTTTCATTTGGTTTGCATCAATTAACAACCAGTTTCATGTTGTAGCTACCATGGTGCATTCATGGTGCGACAGTGTTACTGTTTCAAAGACAAAGGTTTTGCGTATGTTTAATGCGGCAATCCTTTTCAGACTCTTGAACCTGTAAACGTGTAAAACTTTACCTTTTAAGCCAGTTTCCTGCCCTCATTACATTTCCTCTGCAGAGTTTCAGTTTCAGTTTTACTCCGCAGCGGAAGGGAAGGAAAGCTGAAGAGTGGGCCAACCCAACGAAGAAACTTTACCAAGAACAATCAGACTTCTCAGAAAGTTACCCAGAAAGTGCTGCAAACACTAACATCACTATACAGACATGGTAGTTGGCAGCTTGGGTGAAAACTGCCCTGACATCATGCCTGGTTCAGAGCGAGGTAACACGGCAGACCTTCCTCCGCAGCGCGGCGAACAGCAGTGGGATCTGGGGGAACGTAAGTGTGAAAATGAACTCTTAATTCAAACATCTTTAAGTTAGTCTCTCAGTTTTTAGCTGCCCATAAAGACAAATGCCACATTTTAAATAATCTGAACTTTACTTGAGGCTTTTAACTTTGTGTCATGGGACAACCCACCACGTTGTTACTCAACACTGTAGTCACGTTTCTCCCTTCAGGTCTAAAGCACCAGGGGTCGTTAACCCTTATGTTGTCTTCCCGTCGACCTGCAACTTTTTGTTTTTTCTGGGTCAAATTTTAAAAACTAAAACACTTTTTCTCAGAAAGTTTTTTTATTTTATTTTTTTCGATGTTTTTGTCGGGTTTTTTTTGCGCTTTTGTTCTTTTTTTTGGGGCTTTTTCGGACTTTATTTTGACAGGAAAGCTGAAGACATGGAAGGGGAGAGGGGGGAATGACATGCAGCAAAGGGCCGCAGGAATAAATTGAATAAAACACCCAAATTCAATGAAAGTAGTGAACTGATCATTTATTTTACGGAACCACCCACGTTATTATATATATATATATATAGAACTGTCAATTATATATATATATATATATATATATATATATATATATATATATATATATATATATATATATATATATATATATATATCGGGCAGAAGAAATTGCAGTCCATAAGATGCAAATAAAGTTTAAGGGCATTTAGACACAGCGTCACGGTTTGTTTTTTACACTGTAAAATGTTCAGTGCTGTATCTTGGTCACAATTAAAAGAAGAAAAAGAATCAAGGAATTCACGTCAAGATTGTTTGTAAAGTTTAATTTTGAAAATATTACTATCCGATTTTTCAAGCTCTCCAATATCGATGTCAACATTTGCCTAAAGAAATCCAGTATCGGTTGGGCTATAATGATTAGAAAATCCAAGCAAATATGAGAAATGAGAAAACAATTGTGGCCAAAGAGAGCAACAGCAATTTAATTGTGTATTGTTGAGTAAAATGTTTCCTATTTGTTGAATTCACAGAGATGGAGCCCTTGAGGATCATGCTTCTTGGGAAGAGTGGGGTAGGCAAGAGCTCGAGTGGGAACACCATCCTCGGGCGCACTGTGTTTCTATCAGACATGAAGCTGAAGAGAGTCACCAGAGACTGTGAAAAAGAGACTGGGACAGTGAAGGATGTGCCTGTTGCTGTGATCGACACACCCGGCCTTTTTGAGACCATAAAAACCAAGGAGGTCATTGTGCGAGATATTCTCAAGTGTGTCAAACTCCAGGAACCAGGCCCTCACGTCTTTGTGCTAGTAGTCCCCGTAGGACGGATGACTCAGGAAGACCTAGATACCAACACACTGATCGAAGCAATGTTTGGCACGAGGGTGTGGGACTACACTATCGTGCTGTTCACGCACGGGGATCGCCTGGGTGGGAAAACGATCAACGATGTCATCACGGAGAGTGAGGACGACCTTCGCAACTTCATACGCAAGTGCAGCGGCGGCTTCCATGTCTTCGACAACAAGAACCCGGAGGACCAGGAGCAGGTGACGAGCTTCGTGGCCAAAATCCAGACCCTGGTGGCCCTGAATGGAGGCCATTATTACAGCTCGGACCTGTATCCCTCACATGAGAGGAAGATTAGGGAAAAACAGGAGAGCTTACTGACGGAGAGAGATACTGAGATCAGCCGCAAGGAGAAACAGCTGAAGGAGCAATTCCAAGGGCAAGAGCTGGAGGCGAAGAAGAAGGGCCTGTGGAGGAAAGAGGAGGACAAAGCGAGAGCAGAGGCAGAGAAATACATCCGCAATACCTACGTTCTGAATCGCATCATCTTCCTGGGACTGATACTGGTAATAGGTCTGGCTCTTCTGGCACCAATTGTGGGGTTTCCGGCAGTGATTGTGATTGCCATTTTGTATTTCTTCAAGGAGTCAATTCTTCGTATGTCTATGTCTGCAAAAATACCGTGGCTTTCTAAGAAAATCCAATAGGTGTGCGTTGAGATAGGGAATCGTTAGCAATCAGTCATCCAGTACTCACGTCTGTCATAGATGTTCTGATGAGATGGATTTTATTTCAGATAAATTGTTTGGAAAATGTTTGTCTTTAATGTGTCAGTTTATAATTCGAAAAAGGAAAAAAAACAATCTGGAGGGATTTTGTAGCTTTCTCACTCCCTTGTTGTGATTAAGGCTCTCCCCCAACTCAACTGTAACAATTTGCTAATAGATGTTTTATGTTTGAAGTAGTCTCACATTGCCAGACCTTCCTTCACAGCGCTGAGGAGGAGGGTCTGGCGAGTCCACACAGCATCCTGGGATGGGAGAAAAACATGCTCTGGTTTCTTGGCATTTTTTTAAACCAATCACAATCGTCATGGACGGTGCTATGCTCCACACGGCGCCGCTGCAAAATAGCCTCGGGAAGGAACTTGTTTTGGTGGAACATGTGTACGTTCAAAAGTTGTTTTAGTCGTGCGAGAGAAAACTCAGATTGGACAGATAGTCTAGCTAGCTGTCTGGATTTACCCTGCAGAGATCTGAGGAGCAGTTAACCATAGTCCTCATTAATCCACCAGGGTTTAGAATTCCAACACAAAGAAAGCGAAAGGAAACGGACATGGGCAAAAAGACGTGAATCTGATGGAATTTCCTGCGGCACTCGAGCAATCCTGGAAGTGGAAGGTCGTGTATATAGACTACACTTGAAGTGGTATTTGGTGTTTTATCAGCAAGTCTAGACATAAAGAATTAATTGATGTACTCGAGAAACTACTCTCTGTATTTTATAACTATATATGATTATATTGTAGTGTTCAATATGACCGTAAATGTGATGCCCACTGATGGTAGTTTAGACCATAGAGTAGGGCTGCACGATATGAGGAAAATATGCGATATGCGATAACGTTGTTGAATATTGCAATAACAGATATTAACGTGTACTCAGTTCTGTATTTCTTTCAGTATTCTGCTAAAATACAACACATTGCTAACTGAATTTAAAACAAATTCAATTATAATTTCCAACATTCTTTTATTGAGCAAATTGAATGTTGAATTGAATATTAAAGATACATCTAAAAAAAAGAATGACAGTTACATTTTAAAGTGCAGTTTTCTATGGATATTTTCTTTCAACTAACACAAAACATCTTTGAGTGTCTTTCGCGATATGTTTATTGCGCCAGTTGATATCGCGATGACGATTACAAAAAACAATACATTGTGCAGCCCTACCATAGACTATATAAAACTAGTTTAGACAGAATCAATAACATGTCACTGCTCTCCTCTGTTGAGGGACAGCAGATCGAGGTATGACACTGGTTTGTGATTTTATCAATGGTTAGTGTTTATTAATAAAAAAAAAAACTGGTGATTTTTGAACAAATGTAACGTTTTTCTGGTCTTGTGTAGTCTACTGCAGTCTTGTGAAACATACATGGACATAATAAACAGACAATTGCATAATGCATGGTGTGTTGGCTAAAGTGTTGTGCTGTAAACCAGAGAATTAGAATAGAACAGGTGTTGTGCAGATGCCTGATGAGTGTTATTGCATGAATGCATTGTTAAAACGGTGCATTGGTGCAGTGAACAGTAGCCTACATAAGACTTAAGGCCCATAGTCTAGTTATATTTTCCCAACCAGACAGTGGTGTAGTCTATGTGATACTCAGGTATGCGCAGTATACCCACTAAGAAAGGATTTCCATATACCCACTTAAAAATGCTCAATGACACGGAACAACACACTTTCCATTATATTTTTATATATTTGGAATTGTCATCTGTGTTTTTCTTCTTCACATAGGCTAAATAAAGGAATTTCCACCATAAATTGGTGCATAAAAGTGAATCCAAATACAGGAAATGAAGTAATTATGCTGAAAACTTCCCTGGGGGAGGACACCCAGACCCCCCACTATGATATGCCCCCCCTTCCCCAAAGGCAGATTCTGGCCAATATACAGTTCAGTGTGCCCACTACAATACATTACTACACCACTACAACCAGATATGGCATGTGGGATTCTCTCATCTAAAACGATGCACATATTATGCTGTAATTATGAACATATGTGTCCCTAGTGTGTCATTGAACGGTTGTATCTCTCTCTCCAACTTTCTAGATATAACAATGGGGTGGATAACGATGTAATATTAACAAAGTAAAGCAGGCTATATGATCCGATTGTATCTTTAAAAACCCACGAGTCATGGATGTACAGGAAAGCGTGTAAAGATGACTCAACTAACTTTCACTTTAATCTCTGACTACAGGGCAGTGTTTAAAGCCAGTTCCTCCACCTCCCTGAACGAGACTGGCACATTTCCGCCTTCATTCGCGGCTTTTTCGTGCAGGAAACGGAACAAACCTGCCCGACACTTCTTACTACAGATGAGTATCTTGTCTACGGTCATTATGATGCGATAGTATGTGGGGGGGGATATGGCCGAACAGCCCATGGAGCTCTCGTGGGTCGCGTAAGGACAGTGGAAACAAACTAATTGGCCTACAAGATCATCGTCAACAATGACCTGCAGTCTCTGTTGGATGTGTTTTCCTGCAGAAATCACTGTATTTTCCGGTCGAAAATAAAACTGGTAGGTGTAATGCTGAATTTATCTACGCGCCATTTTTTTTTATTTTTTATAAAATGATTAAATAACAAGAAGCAACCCTCTATGCCCTCTATGGGTGTGAACTGAGCAACGTCTGAAATGTGGAATCTATTAATTGGAAAAGAGTTTGGGAAATTCAAGTTTATTGTCAGGAACCACATGAATCGATCCAGTGATTGTTTTTGTAAGGCAGGCACTCACAGTTTAAAGCATAGAACTAAACTTTACAATATAGTTTTTTAGCACAAGGATGAGTACAATATTTACATTATTGTGTGTGTGTGTGTGTGTGTGTGTGTGTGTGTGTGTGTGTGTGTGTGTGTGAGTGTGTGTGTGTGTGTGGCAGAACTTGTTGCAATGGTGATTTCTGCAGGGAGGGAGTAGAGGAGGAAGGGGGAGACCGTTTCTTTAATGGGTCAAACATGTACATTTAATGATAATTATACATATCAAGTTCGTTCTGTATTCAAAAACGGTGGGTCCAAACAGCAAAATATTATCATCACCGGAGAGATAAAAGTCTGGCGAACTAGGCGAGCGATTTAGTAGAGACCATGATTGATTTCAGAATGCCCATTGAGCCCAATAAAGGTGAAATTTTTGTCGTCCGTTTAAACTTTGAATAATTTTTCTAGGTTAAAGTACGGTGGATCTAATTAATACATTATTAATAAGTATGACGAATAATAGTTATTGTGCCGATGTGCACACTGAATAACACTCATACTAATAATACATAGTGTTAAAAATGACTGTGCTTTAAAACATGAATTCTCTGGATACATCCTGCCATGCTATTAGGAGCTGATTAGGAAATCATGAACAAGGAAAGGCTAGAATAAAACAAAATTGATAGGCGAATAAACTTTATTGTCAGGAAACAACAACAAAATACATACCTCTTCCCCCTTTCTGCTCCCATTTTGTATTTTACTGTATTGTTCCAATTCGTATTGTCCATAGGAGACCCACTGTACTTTCTTACTCACAGTCAGACCACAGGGACAGGATCCCCCACTGGCTTCCCACCTGCTAATACTGCCATTGGTTATCTCTGCAGGGCCAAACCAGAATCACCAGCGTCACCATCTGAAACTGGATCTGTGCATTGGCGGGCAAATTATTTTCTCTTGCGCCACCCAGTGGACAAAAGTGTACTTTTCACACTATACTGTTCTTCTGTTGTACTTCTATTAGACTAATAAGACTAAATCGGTTAACTTAATTTTGTAAAGAAAAGGAAGAAGAAGAAGAAAACAATATGTACAGGAGAAGTAGCACAAGGAACAGAAAGATACCCAGATATAAATACTATGATGAAGACGAGGAGGAGGAGGAGGAGGAGGAAGAAGAAGAGGAATATCAGGAAGACGATGAGCAGCTAGGCATATCCACCCAGAACACTCCTAACCAGAGAGCACAGGAAAATAGTGAGTCTATAGAGCCATGCCATACATGGAGCATCCATTTATCCATTTACTACTTTTTTTTAAATAATATATTATGTGAGTAAGATTTTGACAACACAAAAAAGAGGGAAAATACACTCTCAATACTTTCTTGTACTGATATGTGCTACATGTCAACTGTGTGTGCAACTTTTGTCTGATTCATTATGTACGAAGGACTCTTGTCTGTAATCTGTGGAAACAAAAATGGCATCCTGCATGTGAAAAAGCTATACAGGGGTAAGCGGAATCTATAATTCATAAAGAAGTAGACACATTGTTGTTGTTTTGTTCCTATCCTATATGTTATTAATTTGTGTTGCTGTGTTTAGGTGAGGAGTGTATCGAGTCTGAGGGCCGCTGGTTTTCTCCCGGTGCCTTTGAGGACTTTGGGGGTAGAGCCTCCAGTAAAAAATGGAAAACAAGTATTTTCTATAAAAAAAAGCCTCTGCAGTATTGGTTTGAGGTAAGGTGTTGTTGTTCTTTATGCAGAGTGTACTTTTCTTTATTCAAGAAAAATCAGAACAGACTGTAAATGAACTGCCTAACTAACTTCTGACTTTTATCACAGCAAGGTTTCTTAAACACCAGAGGATTTAAAAAGAGAAGAACTGAGACTATGAAGGTAACTGGACATCCGAATACAATGTGATATACATTCATGCAACTCGGTTACAAAGAATCTTGTATTTGATTTTTATTATTTTTATTTTCTTTATCCTCCCAGCAAAAGAAAATCCTGTCACGTAATTGCATATCAGAGAGTCTGAAGTCTGAAGGTTTGTGTGCACACTAACCCTCTTGTACTGTCACTTAAACCAGTAACTAGATCCAGGGCGTAACTTTGGGTTCCACATTGGAGAAACCTTGGAAAAAAACTCGAAAAAAGAGACAAAAACTTTGTAAAGAATAACCTCAAAAAAGGCAACAAAAATTCTGAAAGAAGCAACAAAAACTTCGGAAAAAAAACCCTCCAGAAAGGCGTCGATAACGTTGGAAAAATAGTTTTAAAAAAAAACCTTGAGAAAAGTAACAAAACACAATAAAAACGCGACAAAAACATCAAAAATTTCGGAAAAAGCCCAGAATGGAGGCGGGGGGGTTGTAACCCCCCATCCCCTATGTAAATCACGCCTATGAATTACATTAAACAACAACAAGCAGTGTGCATGCCAAGTTAATATTAATTTGATATACATTTTTTTTTAAATGTTTAGACCTACCAAGTAATAAATAACAATTATCTAAAGTTTACCTTTTATTATATCCCTGTCAAAGAATCAGATATACAATCCATAGAAGAATTGGAGGAAGACGACGTTAAAGATGACAACTGGTTTCCAGGCAGTGAAGAATTGACACAGGAGACAGAGGAGGGAGATGAGGAAAGAGTAGAGGTTGAAGATGGAGGGGACGTGATAGATTCAGGAGTTGACGAGAGTAAAAAAGGGGAAGATGAAATGGAAAACGGAGAAACGGAAGATGAGGATATGCCTCCTGTTGCTGAAAACGACGAAGACAACGGTGTGTTTGAAGACGACGTTTCCTACAGAAATCATCGTCTGTAGAAAAACTATTATTGAAATGAATGTGAGCATGTCAGGCCACTACAGTAAGTGTTTACCTGTGGATGTATGATATCACTCTTCTTTCAGAAAGGGAGACAAACCTCATCCTTTCGACATCTGAGAAAAATGAATTGCAGAAAAAAGTAAAAGTTGTCCTCAAAAGGCTTTCAGAGGTAAGATGGGAGAGAAACTGTAGAGTTGTTTCCTGTTTTTGTCTCAAAACACTTCAGAAGCTTTTTGCCATGCTAACGCTGTGGCTCTAGAATCACAATGTTGGTCTGACCAACATTGTCGCGCCATTACACATGGTGGGGATTCATGGTCCCCAGTGGATCAATCATAATGACTTTGGTGATCCCCTGACTTTCCTCTAGCGCCACCGTGAGGTTGATATTTGTGGTTTTGTGTGAAATGTCTCAACAACAACTATTGATGGATTCCCATGAAACCTAGTAAAACACTTTAAGGTCTTCCTCAGGATAGTCTATATCGACAACGTTGCATTTACGGGATTGTTCAGGTGCCTCTGGAAATTCCGCTGGATTTCGCTCATTTTCGGCTGGATGTCCGTCACCTTCCGCTTTCTTTCTGTTGGAATTTTAAAGCTACACTGTGTAAGAATTTCTCCCGTCTAGCATCTCCCATCTAGCATCAGTGAAATTGTATATGACAACCAACTGAATATTAATTTCTAACCCCTCCCATTCTGATCGCGTTTTAACTCCTACGGTGGCCGTATTATTCCAAGAAGTACGACTTTGTCCGTTAGTTTTCCTTCCAGTGTAATAATAGTTTTACGTTTTCGTTATTTTGGTACCATTTTATTGCTAAAATCAGCTATCAGGTTCCCAAATGAATGCAAGCTAATGTTAGTAAAGTATCAGCGTGATCCTCCATCTTCAACAGGCTTTCAAATCTGCCGGCAGATCAAGTAATCTCCCCCTGGCATTCGTCATGGTGCCAGCGCAAAAGGCGGAAGTATGTCCCTCTTTGGCTTATGTATTTTAAAGATGGAGACGCAACATAGCAGAATACATACGAGCGACTCGCTCTACGCTTACGAGAATACTTTGATTAGTTGGTGGAAGTAATTACACATGAATGAGTACATATTTGTGAAAGAACAAAGGGTTTTTTGCTAAGAATCAACTCAAAACATTACACAATGGAGCTTTAAACTCTGGTGGATTTCTGAGGACTACGGTTAACTGCTCCTCAGATCTCTGCAGGGTAAATCCAGACAGCTAGCTAGACTATCTGTCCAATCTGAGTTTTCTCTCGCACGACTAAAACAACTTTTGAACGTAGTTCCTTCCCGAGAATATTTTGCAGAGGCACCATTTCTCCGTCCGGCGCTTAGCGCCGCACAAGACAATTTTGATTGGTTTAAAGAAATGCCAATAAACCAGAGCACATTTTTCTCCCATCCCGGAATACTGTGTGGACTAGCCAGACCCTCCTCCGCAGCGCTGTGGAGGAAGGTCTGGCAATGCGAGACTATACTCAGGTTAAACTGTAATAACTTTGGCTAGCGCCATCATCAGGTCAAGATTTTAATTTGTCAAATACTTTGAATTAAGATTAAATAACTACAAAACTGACATTCTCATGAGCGTTTAGTACTTATTAGTAAACGTTAGGAGTAACGTCAGACATTGTCATCTACTGATCTTATGGAGGGAGTCAACTAGAGGAACCGTTATACTCCTCATACTCTCTGTTAGTGATATCACATTCCACCATTATTATATAGTGCTCTGATGATTCTGTATGTGCTCTAAGTTTCAGACCACAAGAGATTGTCAGCCCAGCGGCATGGAGCGTCCACTAGAAGGTTTGTAAATAGTCAAGTAATATTTGTCCTACTCGATCAAACATATTGGTGAATGAGCAGTGTGATTATTTCAGTTGGATACCTTTGTGGGGTGATGCTCATAACGCATCTTTCCCTCATGCACTGCCTCTCGATCTCATTTGAATATAGCATCTGTGTTGGTACAAGGGCTGCACGATATGAGGAGAATATGCGATAACGTTGAATATCGCGATAACGATATTACTTGCGATAAATAAACAGATATTAAGGTGTACTCAGTTCTGCCTTTTTTGCTGCTTTCAGTGTTATGCTAAAATACAACAAATTGCTGGTTAAATCAAAAACAAATAAAAGGAAATAATTACCAACATTCTTTTATTGAGCAAATTGAACACTGAATTGAATATAAAAGGCACAACAAAAATAAGTGACAGATTTTAGAGTGCAGTTTTCTACTGATATCTTCTTGAGTGTCTTTCACGATATGTCGCAGCCTTTCGCGATGCTTTGAAAAACGATATATTGTGCAGCCCTAGTTAGTATGTACTCTGTTGTAATATCGTGACAGACCAAAGTCAAGAAAGAGAATTCCACAGTATCATTTAACTTTGTAATGCAAGTTGATTCTGTTCTGTAACCTCAGTTTTGTTTGTGAGCAGACATCTGGTGTAAGCCATTGGATGGGGATGCAGAAAGTGAAGAGGAGAGAGAGCACAGCAGTTCGGCAAAAGATGACCCCATTGATCCCTCACACATGTCGGACCCACCCATCGTTGGGGGACAAAGTAATGAAAGAAAAGAAGATGGACAGAGAGAAATCAAAACTGGAACACCTCTGTGTGCATCAGTTGCCTGTGCCCCAGACATCCAACCTGAAATCCTGAATAAACCTGAAGACATTGGCTCAACCAGCAATCACACTGCCGAACTCCGAATCACCCCTGTTCTGTTAGTCACACAGGGAACCAACAATATCAGAGATGTCGCCACAAACACAGAACACATTCAGAGAGGTATTAAGGACGAAAGCATTCAGGCAATGAATATGTTGTTCAGAAACCAAAAGAGAAGTAAACATTATTGTTTGTGTGCATTTCAAATTGAAATACATGTTTTATACTATCTGTACAGATGCGACCTCCTCTGGCCATGATGCAGCACAATCAAAAGTGATCAAAATAGAGAAAAGGTAAGGTCTATAATAGTCACATTATTTGGATAAACAAAGATGCTTCAAGGATGTTAAATATGATTTCTTTCCACACAGTGCCTCAGACAGCACTCAGCCCTCCGCCATAGTGGAGGGTCCAATCTCCACTCAGTCTAATCTGGATACAATGGACCTTGACCAGCTGAAGAGAGAGAAAATAAAAATGCAGCTAAAGGTTTTGAAGTTGCAAGATGAATACTACACTCTGAAAATTAAGCAACTCAAAAAATGAAATTTTCATTGGAGCCTAACTGTAAGGTTGACAGTATGGACAAGCTTGCATGGTGCAGCCTAAATTCACGCACATTGCATTATTATAACTGACATGTATATTGTTACAGGTTTACTTGAAACAACCAAAACAACCCTTTCAGAGCTGAATACACTTGTGTTGGCTAGTTTTAAAGGACTATGGCATCTTTTTCCATTAAGAAACTGAAAGCAAAATACAACCACGCAAATTGTGTGTTGTTGCTGAGCAATCCCAACACACCCTTCTCTGAAATGTGCGTGCATGTCTTTGCCTGAAAGCCATCTCCTGGCAAATATTGTACTACACTGCCGGGCCAAGTCCTGTCATGCTAAAGTGATCATGGATCTTGCAATAAAAGGTTAGATAAAATGATCAGGTTAGGTCAGCTGTGGAGTTCTCCCCAAATCTGACAGACGTAGTAATTTACTGCATTTGATAATTAAAGGCTTTTTCTAACTTTTTCTTAACCCTCTCAGGTCTAAGCCATTTCCCCCAATATTTGGTTCGCCTGGTCTCCTTGTGTAATAATGCTTGTATTACCTCAAACCTGTTATGAACAATCAAGTTATAAACATGATTTATGTATTTAGAAATTGTTATATGACTATAAAGACAAAAGAAAAGACTAAGGTAACAGAAATGAAATCTTACAGAAATGTATTGAAATCTGAAATTGCTATCCCAAGTCTTGGCAATCAGTGGAAACAAAAATAAACTCTGTAACTAACAAAAATATGAAACAATTTAGATTTTTTTCCCCATAAAAGTCCATATGCTTTTATCCAAAAAGTTATTTGTGTCATCTTTGATGCATTATCTGTCTGCTATTTGACATCAGTAGGCCAAATCACACTCAGTTCAAACTCTAGGCTTCTATCTGCCAGGACCAACACACACACACACACACACACACACACACACACACACACACACACACACCAGTAAATAAGGCCCTCCTGTAAGGCCTTTGTATTCGCTGAGCAAACTTCGCTGAGCAAACGTGATCAAATGACTTCATGTGATTGGTTGACAGAGCTGTCAGTCAAGGCGTCACTATCCAAGATGGCACCCGGCTAACTGGAATACATCAGAGCAGCACTTGTACTAATAAGCACATTAGAAAATGCTTTCTAAATTTAAAGAAAATAACACCTCGTGGGAAATTTCTCTGGAATTCTCATTTTACTGATGTTAACTGGCATAGGGCATGGCTTGTTCCCTTTAGATGTTGTATCACAAACAAAGTTAGGGAATTACATTTGAAAATATTGCATAATATATACCCTACAAACCTATTTGTATCTAAATTCATGCCTGTTGATAACTATTGTAGTTTTTGTAAAACAGAACAAGAGTTGTTAACCCACCTTTTTTATGGTTGTTCATTTTGTATTGCATTTTGGAAAAGCTTTGAAGATTGTATGGTATCTAAAACAAAACATACAATCACACTTGAAGGGAAACATATTATTACTTATTTTTAATGTAAAGATAGAAAGTTATGTAATATTGTAAATCTCTTTATTTTATTAGGTAAGTTCCATATTCATAAGGCAACATTTTCCAGATCAACACCATGCTTCAAACTATTCCAGGTTGAATTTGACATGTACTTTGAGTCTCTTAAGTTGGTATCCAATAAGAAAGCTATATTAATATCTGATGTCTACTCTAATCTCTTTGTTTAAGTGCTCCTGCTGTCTACATTATTAATGATTTTTGAAAGTCTGTCCCCTTTGTATCTTTATTTCCTTCTATTTAGACAATTATTTTCATGTTTACTTTTATATTATATTATTTGTATATATTTTTGTATTTTATTTGTTTACGTATTGCAATGACTGAACTTCTGTAAACTACTTTTTTGAAATAAAGTTAAAAAAAAAATAAAATAAATAAATAAATAAAAACTGGAAAAAAAAAAAAAAAACTTTTTTTTGAAATTACTCGTGTAAGTCTCCGAAAAGGCCGGATTACTAAGCTTCTGGAAGGGCTACAAAGACACCGAAAGCACTTGTTGAAAAGCTGGAGCTATCAGCTAATGAGCTAAAAACATCGAGAAGCAAAGCGGAGATTACGTGAGGTGATTTTTTGATTCATAATTGTTTATGCATGTTACAAGCAAGCACACTGTAATTCCATGATGGATTAAAAAAGCTTCTGGATGGCCTACAATTGTGTAACTTAGAGGACCTCATCGAGACCTCATTACTACAGCTTCTCAACAAAAAAAGTTAGTCTCTACACTGTACTGATCTGGAGATATTAAATAAGACATATACATTTTGTATTGTCACGTCGCAGGCGACAGCATCGACTTTAGAGGGTGAAGCTAAAATGAATCCCTCTCAGCAATCTGGGCCAATTTAATACTCCGAGCCACTTGATGAATATGGACCCAGATGTCAACTTGAACTCTTGAATTCTCAGAACTTGACCATAATCATTGTGAAAGAAAATGATTGTACTGTTTACCGGCCATGACTGTAAGTAAAGATGGTACCAACATGACTAAAGATGTGCATCCGAAGTGTAGTTTGTGAAATTACATTTTGTCTAAAATCAAGTCAAAAATTATTAGAATAGATAATATATAGAATAATTATTAATTTTTGAAATTGCAATATGGACTAGTGCAATATCCAAATTGTATTCTACAGACAAAAGAAAAAAATATTTGTTTGGTACAAATCTCACTTTAATATATATTTTCAATGAAAATGAGAATAATAATGCAAATATTATTATTCCCTCTAATATTGTGAACCATATTGCATTTGCAATATCAATCAAGATATATTATATATCAAAAATATAATTTCCTCATATGTGTATATATACTTTAAAGCGGGAAAAAGGAGGACACATCTTATTGTGTTAATATAACTACTCGGCCTATGAGGCTGAGTAAAGAAACCGAATGAGTGGAAAAGGACCAGAGAAATGAGTTCCCCATAATATTCAGCATGTTTTTGAGAAATTGTAATACTTTCTTTACAGTAACTCCTTATAGAACACATGCTATTTCCTGCTGTGTTCTGAGTCCCTTGCTCTACTCCCTCTACACACACACGACTGCTCCCCTGTCCACCACAGCAACACCATGGTGAAGTTTGCGGATGTCACCACAGTGGTGGGGCTCATCTCCAGGGGGCGGGGGCAAGTCTGCCTACAGAGATGAGGTGGCGCGGCTGTCAACATGGTGCAGGGCCAACAACCTGCTCCTCAACACCTCAAAAACCAAAGAACTCATCATAGACTACAGGAGAAAGAAAACATCATAATCCCATCATTAATCATCAAAGGGGACTGTGTGGAGAGGGTGGCAGACTTCCGCTTCCTGGGAGTCCACATCGAGGAGAGCCTATCCCTGAGCGTGAACACCTCTGAGCTGCTGCAAAAGGCCCAACAGAGACGGTACTTCCTGAGAATACTCAGGAGGAATAACATCACACAAAGACTGCTGGTGTCCTTTTACTGTGCCTCCATTGAGAGCATACTAACATACTGCATGTGCATATGGTACACCAGCTCCACAGCAGCACAGAGGAAAGCGCTCCAGACGGTCATCAACACTGCCCAAAAGATCGTCAGCTGCTCTCTCCCCACAGTGGAAGAACTACACAGTTCCCGTTGTCTCAAAAAAACCTGGAACGTCATAAAGGACACACACCATCCCGGTCACTCCCTGTTCGAACTGTACAGATCGGTACAGATCAATTAACGCAAGGACAAATAGACTCAAACATAGTTTTTATCCTACTGCAATAACCACCCTCAATGCTGCAAAAAATGTGCAATATGGAAGCTGACGTGGAATAGATCTATGCAAATGACAAAAAGTATGCATGTCTGTAGATGTACAGTATGTTATTACTGTTTTTATGCAATGACCGGATGTGTATGACCATGTGTGTTCATGTATACTGCTAATTCTGCTATATGTTTCTATTTATTCTTTTTAAATAACATCAGGACTTACATTATATTTATTAGGACTTAGATTATATTTTTATAAAGAGTATAATTGATGCACTGACTGGAGAGCACTTTAAATTTCGTTGTACCTGTGACAATGACAATAAAGACCTATTCTATTCTTGTGTAAATTGATGATCGCAAAGCTGTTTTTGCAATATTAAGAATTAATATTGATGCCTTTTATTTGTATATTGTACGCATGGCCTTTGCCCACATTGTGCTGGCTGTGGGAGAAAACAATACTGTAGGAGTAGCAGTTAATTAAAAGTAGGGGTTCATGTTTGTAACATTTGAGCAGATGAAAACAAAATGCTAAAATGACTTTGCTAAATGTTTATTTATTGCGTCTAATTTTTGAATGTGTATTACAGTGTATACACATAATAAACATATGTGTATACATACTTTACTTTACTTTTTTATTTATAAGAAAATAAAGTTTTGGCTGTATACACAGCCAAAACTTTATTTTCTTCCTGTAAGGTGATTTTATCCTTGTTCATTGTTTAGCTTATGTTGACATTTGTAGATTTTATTTGTGAAGGACGTAAACAAGGTGAATAGAAAACTGCAATCAGTCATCCGGTCTTCAGTCCTTTTGTGAGAAGGGCATTATATCTATATTTGCAAAGACTCAAAAAAACATTATTCATCACCAGCTATGTTTGCATTCACGTTAAAAAATGAAATACATATCCTTATTTTGTACATTTGTATTTACAGTTCAATCAAAGCAGTGAGTGTGCCAGTTGTTACTACAGTTCTATTAATACAGCCACTATTCTGTCATATTTTCTTCCTCTTCATCATTTTCCACCTCGTCTTCCTCCTCATCGTCATCATCATCTTCATCAAAGTATTTATCCTCCGCATCTCTGCTGACTATGTCCAAGTTGTCGTAGTCCGGGTTCTCATCCACCTCACTGTAAAACACACACACACACACACACACACACACACACACACACACACACACACACGCACACGCACACGCACACGGTGAAACTAGTTACTTTTTCTGGACATAACTTTAACATAACATTATTTTAACAATATTAATCCACTATAAATTAGCTACTATGTTGTTCCCAATTTAAAATGTAACCATATATAAATCTTGCAGGCATTTGTGGTCAGGATACCAAAAAACAAAAATAGGATCTCAATGTTATTAGCACTTTAATAACTACAAATCAAGTTTCTCTGTTCCACTCTTGTCTACAAATGAGTTATTTACTTATGTTATAAAATATCTTTGTTGCATTTTTCATAAAATATTAAATAAATCACATGTATTACTTATTTTAAAGCCCCAAATATCCTGAGCAGGACCCAGTAGATGTTTATATTTGTAGTGATACACTGTTCAATGTCTGTGTAACCCAAATGCAGGCTTTGCTGTATATCGTAATGTTGCCCATTAAGTGGTGGTGTGGCTGACCTGTAGTTGAAATCCTTGTCTTTGCCATCTAGGAAGCGCTGGTGCATCTGACTGATGAACTCCTCCCTGAGCAGAACCTTCTCCTCTGGCGTGGGCTCCCATTCCTTCTGCTGGACGGTAATATCTACAGTGGGAACACAGAGAGAGAGAGAGAGAGAGAGAGAGACACGTGATGGCTGAGAGAACAGAGAGGGAAGCAGCCAGAGTAAGCCAGGGAAAAAAGGAGATCAGAGACCGACCCAGTTTCCTTCTTTGTCTCGTCACTTCAATCCGCAAGAGCACAGGCGCTACACTTATTTTATAACTTTGGCCTCTCTCACCATCGTCTTCATCCTCGTCTTCCTCCTGTGCTCCCTCCTCTCTCTCCTGTTCCTCCTGCAGGCGACTCTGGATGAGACGCTCCTGGTAGGAGTTGAGGAGGAGGTGGGCGAGCCCTCCTGTGCTTCCTGCTGGTGCCCCTGGTCCCCGCTGTGCATCGTCCAGCATGGCCTCCTGGGAGCGCTCCAGCACCTAAAAACACATTAAGAACTTACCAAAAGAACTAGGGATGTCCCTGGGCATTTTTTTTTGGGGGGTTGGCAGTCACCTTGATCACTTTAACTCCGTTCTTTTAACGTCAGTACATTCTACACCAGTCTAAGTAGAAGTTGATTTTATATGTGAGTTTTACAGAAATGCACTAAGTTATATGTATTGAGCTGAAGACATCTTTTAGTTACTTTGTTTACTTAATTATTTTTGTAAACAAAAAAACTGTGTGGAGCTCTATTATCTAGGCATATACAAGTATCGGATCGGGACTCGGTATCGGCAGATATTCATTATTTAAAAAATGGGATCGGGGGCCAAAAAAGCTGGAAGAGAACATCCCTATAAAAAAAAACACAAGCTGAGTATAAAAATGCTGCCTAAACTGAACAGTGAATTACGAACTAAAAGTGTGACAGCACTGGCGCTACATCTGCTCTCACCTCCTCATCAGTCAGGTACTGGCCAATATATTGTTCATACAACAGCGGCTCCCTCATCCGCATCTGCTCATCGTTGAAATACTCGCCCTCTAGAAGAGGAGATGGGGCAGAGGAACAGAGGGATGACAAGGTGGGAAGGAAAGAAAAGCACAGCACAGCGGTTGTGTTTAACGCACAGTTGATATACTTCATCTAGTTCACAGTACATACAACTGCCAGTAATTGGTGTAGAGATTGTTGGGGTGGCAGCAGATAGCATCTCAGCAGTGCATTCCTTAAAACATTAAACTATGTGCATGATACCACTAGTGGCAATTGGAAAGTATGTTATAATATCTATATTTGTGTGAACTGACCCTTCTGTTTTACTGGATTTATGATGCTTGGCTGCACCATTTAAGAATGATTTACAATCATTTTAACACAGCTAAGGTAAAATGAGTTTACAAAGCAGAGCATGTCTTATTGAGAGAGCCAGGACAATTTGTGGACTAAAGAAGTCTTAACTGGTATGAATGTATATTGTCACAGTTGACAAAAAAAAAGCCCCTACCCCTCTGGAGGGCCCTGAGGGCAGCGTAGCGCTGGTTTCGAACCCTTGTCCTGTTGGTTGATGCAGCAGATCGTTTCTCTATCACATTGCTGTAGTGAAGAGCCCGTGGATCTGAGCTCACGTGGGCAAACGCTGACAGGTTCTGGGGTTTGAGGTAGGCCTAGAAATAAAAATAACTCAAATAGGTTAGCACAAAAACTATGCTGTCAGTATGCTAAATATCTTTTCCAAATCATGACTGTGCTGTGCCCCTTGAGGCTATTTTGTGATTTGGGATATTGGGATACATCAAACAAAACTTACTTGACTTACACTTTAATTGAGCAATTTTCAGTAAAAACATAAAAGACAGAAAGCCTTTTAATATCCTTCTTATTAACAATTCCAAAAATGCATGAAATCAGAAGGGCAGTCTAATGTGCAAGGATCAAGCCTAGTCTTAAACTAAGGTTGCTTTTTAACTGTATTACTTTATTGTCAACTAGTTTTCGTGTTATCCTGGGAACTGCCTTTGTCGGATGTAGAAGCTGATAGGGCTGCTTTGTGGTCTAAGAAATTACAGTTAGACCATTGATACTAATAGTAACAACAGTATCCAAAAGCATTTTTTAAAGACTTTTTACTTAATCATTGTACTCTGATTGTGTGTTTAGATGTACCTATCAGCCTATATAAGAGCCCCTTTCAGCTGCTGTTGGGGCAGCTGTGGCTCAATGGTAGAGTGGTCACCTGCCAATCAGAAGGTTGGTGGTGGTGTGAAAGACACCCCCGATAATGCGCATCGGAGCGTAAATGTGGGTGTATGTTTATCTGATGAGCAGGTGGCACCTTGTACGAAGTGTGTGTGAATGGTTCCTGTACTATGTAAAAGCGCTTTGAGTAGTCGTTAAGACTAGAAAGGCGCTATATTAAAAACAGTCATTTACCTTTTTACATTTTGCTGCCCATATAGCCTACACACAAACGTGTGGGTAAATGAACACATACACACATTGAGCCGTGTACACGTACATGGTACCTCTCCAGGAACACCAGTGGCCTGCTCCTGTACTGATGCAGTAGCTCTTCTCTGCGCTGCTTTAGGGTCAGTTCAGCCTCTCCTTTCTGCTGGCTCTTCACTGGGCTTGCACTCCTGGCTATGGACTCTACCATGTCATTTACGCAAATGGACTCAGCGTGGCTCACGAACTGTATGATAAGCAGACACCCAATCAGTAAAACAGAGAGATAATGCAGTGTGCATATATTTGCATTAACGTTATACAAAACAGAGGTAACTGGTTATCTCTCACCGGAGCGTCTCGTCGTGGCTGCTGGGTGTCTGCAGGCTGGTGGAAGTCACATCGCTGGGACTGTGTCACCGGCTCTTCTGGTAATTCACTCTCGTCTTCACTTTCACACAAACTCGGTTGTGTTTTAACTGGAGGGTCGATTTCTCCCCACATAATGAACTGTTAACCAGGTTACTAACGTGTTTCCAGTGGCACCTACGGTCAGCTAGCTAACTTTAGCGATAAACTACCTAACGTAACGATTACGTACGTTGTCAGGTTATTCTTTACCTTAACGTTATAGACCCCGAAAAGGGCTGGTAATTTGTCTCTTTAGTGTGAACATTCCCGCGTCAAAAATGTAATTTTAACCAGTTAATTACAAACATTCGTTTCTCTTGTTTAGCATTAGCTATGTTTTTTCCGCCATGTTGGTCCGTCGTTAATTATTGCCCCCCCACTGTTTCTGTGACCGAAAGAATGGTTCCGCCCCGGTCGCCAACGCGCCTGTGCTGTTGATTTTGTCCTACACGTTTGATTCTAAAAACAATGCAACATGTAAAAAAACGTGTTACTTTCATATGAAGCAGGATGAGAGGCGGTAATCAGACATGGAATTATATATTTAAGGTCTAGCTACTATGGGGTTAAAGATATTAGGTCCAACGTGTTTATTTTGTGACATGGAGTGCTTTGAGTGAGTTTGAAAGTGAGGTTAACTTTTTGGCCAACCAAGACACATAATGCAGACTGTAGGGTTTTGAAAAAGTGGCTTTTGATTGATGCTTTATGGTGAAAACAAAGCTATAACAGCACTAGATGACATTGATGACTGAAGACAATAACAGATAGCAATAATTCCCTAATGTTTTTTGTCTAGTGCACTGGTTCCCAAAGTGAGGGGGGTGGGAATTGTGGAAAGCGACAGGCCAACTTTGTGCTAATTATTTTGTGCTAATGTAATTGGAAATCTCTTTGAGAACATACATAAAGCATAACATCAACTGACATGATATGGGTCCTGCTTTATTATCTGAGTTTAAAGCCCTGTCTTGAAGAGGGTGCTACTGTCAAAGTGTAGTTTTAAGAAGATCTTTAAGGGTGTGAATCTTCACTGATCTCCCAATTCGACTCGATTACGATTATCATGTCAGCGATTTGATTCGATATCTCGATGCATCACGATGCGCCAAATACATTTTTCTATTAAAGCCATATAGGATATTTAATGCATAGCTCTTCAAGCTTCAAAAACAAAACATTCTGCAGTTCTCTAATACTAAATAAATTGGATACATAAAACTACAGCACTGAGCACATGGCACTTCCTGAATGTGCAAAACATAACAGAATATATAAACAAAAAGGTTGTTAGGCATACATTAAATTGTAAACAGAAATAATCGATTATGGCCCGACCGATTATCAATGCAGCATCGTCCATGTCCACGATTCGATGCATCGATTATTTGATTAATTTCAACACCTCTTATCTTCTTATATGTCAGTTTTGTGTTTAGGCTACTTGTTGCATATTCCTAAAATAAATTGTGCTTGATTGACATACCATGCATAATGGGGCCAGGGACTAGCACACAAAGTACATATTTGCCATGTATATGTGCAACGTTTAATAAAACGTCCCGAGTGTGGGAGGATTTTTCACCTCTCCTTTTCTTTGTTGAAAGGAAAAACTATGTTAGTCTCTATTTCTATTCATGATTTTCAATGTGTCTGTCTTATGTCTTGATATAGATTTTTTTTTCATATTGTATACCTTTCTTTAAATTCCATGGCCTCCCTATCAGTGCTGTTGAATATTTAGCAACCAAACAATGCTAAATGTTCTTAAGTAAGTAACTAAATGTCGTAAAGGCGCATCCCATTTTATCAGGACAGGTGTGCTGGGTGGGTGAACTTTTCACTGTCGAGCCTGGAAGCGCGCGGCAGCAGAGAGGTGCCACTACATCCATGGTGTCACTCTTTTAGAAATAAAATGGACCGACATCTGTTTGGCCATTTCATTCTCATCATGAGATAAACTGTTACGGACAGACAACTGGCAAATATGACTGGTTGACTGGTTGGTCGGGTCGGTCCCGCGTGAACGGGACTTTGTCGCGGCGCGAGGTTCTGCCTCGGTTTAGTATCCCGGAGGAAGTGTTGAAGAATCTGCGTAGAGACGCAATACCGGAGGTTAAGCGGTGTTCCTTTCAAAACAATTGTAAGGATTATTTTACAACTTTTCTTTCCTGGTAAACAATACGAGTCGTATTTTGAAAGTTTTAACAGGAACTTATAGTTCTCTCATCGTTTACTTAACTATGTGTATCGCACAAACTTGTCAACTTCCCCGGACTAGCCAAAAACTCTGCTAGTTTTTTGGTTGTGTCCGTGAAATAGCCAAAAACATGGACACCATACATGAACAAAGGTAGTACTCAGGTACGTATTTACAACAGAGCTGACTGCAATGCATGCTGCGTAATGCCGACAGCACTGTAAATGCTCTTCTTGTGTGCAGAGCTGCTTTCAAGTAGACTGTCAAACCAATGACAACTGCTGCTCGTTTAGTTATTTATTTACTTTTTTTAATTTTGGGCTCGAAGACTTAATTATCATTGCTAGTGTATGTCAACAAAAACGAAAGCTCAATGGCCTCACTATTCTTTGTAAATATGGATGTTAGGGTTCATTCACACTGGATCTATGAAGGTAAATATGGTGCAAAAAGGGAGAGCTTGTAGAATACAATGTGAGAACTTGCAGAACAAAAAATCTGAACTTGTATGTTAAAATTTGCACTTGTAAAAAATATTCACACACCTGTGATCTGAATTTGAAGTCATACAAAGAAAAAAAACATGAGAGCTTGTAAAAAAAATCTGAACTTGTAAGTTGAAATTTGCACTTGTAGAAAATGTTCACACACCTGTATTCTGAATGTGAAGTTACAGAAAAAATATTCACAAATGTGTAGATTGATATTTACATGAACACAATGACAGCTGCAAACTTATAATGCAACATTTACTCGTATACTTTTTTTTTTACTCTGGTTCATTTTCCATCACAACCACAACTCAGTGATTACAACCTCTCGAATCTGTCACTGCAACTTCACATATGAGCTCTCTCGCATCACAAAGTGGCCAATCTGCGCACCTCGACTTTCACAACACTCTTGACGATACATTTGGTGCAAAACTAATTTGTACCTGTGGACTTAGGCTGTGGAGCTCTGAGTTAACAGAACGGGAAAAGCCTTCTTATATACAGTCTATGGGAAAAGCAGGGTTTCTATCGCCAGATGAGGGACAACTCTGTGCGGCTTATTTATGTAGCATGGAAACTTGGTGGAATAGCATGCTAGCGTTAGCTAACTAGCAGCCAGCCCGCTTCTAAATAAATACCTTTTAATTGTCTAAACATTTTTAACAGTCAAACTAAAACACTGGCGGTGAGCTCCACGGCCTGCAGCCGCAGACGGACCGTCATCAGTGGGTAACAGGTGCCAAGTTTCGCATCCCTGCCGAGAATTGCATCCACTAGGGAAAATAATGATTTTATAAGGCAAAGTACTGTTTAAAAACTAGGCAATATAGTAAATCTCTCTGTCATGTTCATCAATAATGATTAGGATTTTAGAAGGTTTAGAGAGACATCAATGTTTTATCAGACTCTGTAGTAGCATTTCCTTGCTACTTAGATGCAATTTTCGGCAGCAATGAATTCTGCAGAAATTATTGTTTCTGCCCAAGCGGGTGCAATTCTTAGCAGGGATGCACAACATCAGCAAAGCAAGCTCTGGTCATGGCCGGGGGATGGGCCGCTGCTACCGGATGTGGGGCTCTCCTTGTCCCGCTGGAGCTCCGACTGCAGGTCGAGGTCGGCAGCGAAGCTTTCTGGCAAAAGCAGTGTTGCTACGCTGGTCGATCCCCACTGATGACGGTCCGTCTGCGGCTGCAGGCCGTGGAGCTCACCGCCAGTGTTTTAGTTTGACTGTTAAAAAGTGTTTAGATAATTAAAAGGTATTTATTTAGAAGCGGGCTGGCTGCTAGTTAGCAAGCTAACGCTAGCATTCTATTCCACCAAGTTTCCATGCTACATAAATAAGCCGGACAGAGTTGTCCCTCATCTGGCGATAGAAACCCTGCTTTTCCCATAGACTGTATATAAGAAGGCTTTTCCCGTTCTGTTATCTCAGAGCTCCACAGCCTAAGTCCACAGGTACAAATTAGTTTTGCACCAAATGTATCGTCAAGAGTGTTGTGAAAGTCGAGGTGCGCAGATTGGCCACTTTGTGATGCGAGAGAGCACATATGTGAAGTTGCAGTGACAGATTCGAGAGGTTGTAATCACTGAGTTGTGGTTGTGATGGTAAATGAACCAGAGTAAAAAAAAAAGTATACGAGTAAATGTTGCATTATAAGTTTGCAGCTGTCATTGTGTTCATGTAAATATCAATATACACATTTGTGAATATTTTTTCTGTAACTTCACATTCAGAATACAGGTGTGTGAACATTTTCTACAAGTGCAAATTTCAACTTACAAGTTCAGATTTTTTTTACAAGCTCTCATGTTTTTTTTCTTTGTATGACTTCAAATTCAGATCACATGTGTGTGAATATTTTTTACAAGTGCAAATTTTATTTTTACAAGTGCAAATAAAATTTTTACAAGTGCAAATTTTAACATACAAGTTCAGATTTTTTGTTCTGCAAGTTCTCACATTGTATTCTACAAGCTCTCCCTTTTGCACCATATTTACCTTCATATGGATCAGTCGGTCCGGGCTATTTGCCGCAGGTTGTACGGTGGTGGGAGGGTCACTTTAATGGCCCATTTGTGTAATGTCCTGTTGTGTTATTTAACCCCCCAATGTATCACACAAGTAACTTTATATATATATATATATATATATATATATATATATATATATATATATATATATATATATATATATATATATATATATATTTTTTTTTTTTTTTTCTTCCGTTAGACTGCACTTAAAGGCAGCTTCATTTCATGGTAGGGATGGGCGATACCACACTTTTAGGATTCGATACCATACCGATACTTTTTCTTGCATTTTCATTGATATCGATACTGATACCGATACCGTTAATTTCTTATTGGCAATTTTTGTCAGTAAAATATTATTACATTTAAGACAAATCACAAGACAAATACAGACCATTTATACAAAATGTATTATGGTCAATACATAATAAAATTAAAATTAAAATAAATAACATAAATATGAAGTAAATAAATTAAATATGAACAAAAACAACGCCGCCAGGTACAGGGGTATCCCGGCACATAGTAATTTAAGTAAGTAATCTAAAACAGCTGAAAGTGATGCATACACCCCCAATTATTATTTTTTAGTTTATATCGATATTTTTTTAAGGAAATCAATGCCAAATGAGTAGCGTGAGTATATCGATCTATCGATACCACAGGATCGATACACCCATCCCTATTTCATGGAGAAAGAGAGAAAGAAAAGAGATGAGGGACTGTGCTTTGTGCTGGAGCTTGTTGCAGGGAAACAGTCTGATACACAAAGTCATGGGCAGTTGCATTGTGTTTTGTTTTTCATAGAGTTTTTAAACTTTCTTGTGGCAGGATGGAGGTGAGGTTTACCGTTTTATTGTACTGAGGCCTGTACTACGAAGCAAGATTTGGCGTTAACGAGGTAAACTTCAGGTTCAACCCAGGGTTTTCTGTACCACGACGGTGGATCACTTGTTACCGGGTTCAATCGCCGTGGCTTCACCTAACCTAACACCCGTGGTCCCGCATAACCTGTGTCACGACGGTGGTTAACAACTAGTTCAATCAACCCAGGGTTTCCCAATCCAGCGGCGCGCGTTCACATAAAAGAGGCGGTGTTTGCTCAGCACGACCAATCGCAAACATCTACCAGAGCCACATATTTTGAGGGGGGTCTGGCTGCAGACCTCCAGTGTCAGGCTGCTTCCGTTGCAGGCTCCACTCTCAGGCTGCCTCCAGTGTCAGGACCGGAAATAACAAACTTTTTGTGCGTCTCTTAAAGGACTGAAGACCCTGAATCCACGGGTTACGTTTGCAAATTGCCGAATAAATTGCCGAATGATAATACCGAATGTGGATGGTTTGTAATAAATAAGTTACGCTAACGGTGGTTAACGGTTGACTGACGATCAGGTTATCTGACGATCTCTTATGCGCAAGAAACTTTATAATATAACTGTATACACACTTTTTGAAGAAGCCGCTTTGTTGTTGATTTATTCTTAATTAATTTTAAATTAATCAACACTAACACGAAAAACATGAATTTATACGTTGCATTATAAGTCTACCAGCATTATTATCGCATTAGCCTACATCAAGTGTCAAAATAAACGCCATTCATAGCCTATAGTTTAGCGACATTAGTAAAGACATGTAAAATAGTTGAGCTTAATGGAATATGCATTTCCTAATGAAAAATGTATTTATTGACACAAGTTAATGTCTGCTCAGAGGGTTATACATACTGAAGTAATCTCAGCTGTTATGCCCCAAGCCACAGAGTAAACCTGAGACACCGGTTTGTACGTTTTCAACAGACGGTTTATTTACAAATAATGAAAATAAAATGACAAATTGGCGCTGCAATCTTCTTTAGAGAAATTCAAAATATCAAAAACTACACCTGCAGAAACGGGTATAGAACTAGAAACATGGTGATATCACAATACATAAAAACTAGAGGTAATCTTTGAACTTACAGCTGGTTTTGGACACTAACTGGCACACAGGAAAAAAATCCCCAAAAAACAATGTCCTCAATCAGTCCTGTGAATGTAAAAAGTAGGCTGGTGGTTGTGGCTAAGCTTTTATTGACTGTTACTACTCCACTTTACATTCACAATATGCCAAGTATCCTCGTTTGTCACAAATCTCATCACAAAACAGCCACATGTCCTCGATTGTGGAGAATTTGAACTTAAATGGTTCCCGGATGTCATCTTTCTCTAGTTCCTCAAGCTTGGAACTTTCCTCCTCAGACCAAAAATAATTTTTAGTTATTAGTTGCCAGGGTTGCAACTGAAATAAAAGCCTAAAGCAACGACAGTTTATGGAATGCAAAAGTGTAATTATATATGGTCAGATCTTGTGCCTGACTGATGGGGAAGTGACCAGTTTTTTTTTGTCTAATGTATTGTAGTGGGTGTACTGTACTGTATATTGGCCAGAATCTGCCTTTGGGGGAGGAGGGGGGCATATCATAGTGGGGGGTCTGGGTGTCCTCCCCCAGGGAAGTTTTAAGCATCAACGACTTCATTTCCTACATTCCGATATACTTTTATGCACCAGTTTATGGTGAAATACCTCCATTGAGCCTATGTGAAGAATAAAGCACAGATGACAATTCAAAATATATCAAACATATAATGGAAAGTATGTTGTTACGTGTCATTGGGCATTTTTAAGTGAGTATATGGAAATCCTGGAGCTTACTATCACGTAGACTACACCACTGGATATTGATAAGCTAAGCGTTGTGATTTATGCATAACAGCGTCGGCTTTTTTGCCAGCTTTCCTTCTGCGTTTTGCCTGTTCAACCGTGTCTGTGTTTTTCATATTTATATAGAATTATAGTTTGCTCTTCTTGTTTAAAATATGCAGCTCTGGTAGATGTTTGCCATTGGTCATGCTGCGCAAACACCGCCTCTTTTATGTGAACGCGTGCGCCGCTGGATTGCGAACTAGTTGTTAACCACCGTCGTGACACAGCTTATGCGGGACCGCGGTTGTTAGGGTTAGTGAAGCCGGGTAAGAAATCCAGGACATGTTGATCTTGATTCGTAGTACAGGCCTCTGGACTCTCACACCGCCTCAACACAGATGGACTGATCGCCGCTTACCTGATTGGCCACAACAGGGTGACTTCGGGTTGTGTTTCTTCAAAAGTTTAATCTGTTTTAACTAAGGGTGGGGGAAAAAATCGATACAGCATAGTATTGCGATATTTTCTGTGGCAATACTGTATCGATACACACGCCAAGTATCGATCTATTATTATACCGTATGTGTGTTGGTCAGTTTGTCTGCTTGACAATCCCATTTTGCAACAACAAAATTGAAGTGAGATGAACATACAGAGAAATGTATATTTTTAGATAAAACAGATGTTGACAAAGTTTCTTTTTGGGGACATAATTTGAAATTGGGAAGAATTTGAAGTTGGAAAAAGGCAATACATTGCAATATATCGCAATAATATCGCAATAATATCGTACCGTGACATACGTTTCATGATGTCGTATCGTGAGGCCTCTGGTGATTCCCACACCTAGTCTAAAAAAAAAAAAAAAAAATCTGTTTCAACCTTTTTCCGCAGGACACCGCAGATTTTTCGCACTACCCCTATTCAAAATGGACGGAGAGACTTGCATTTTCAGTGTGTGTGAATGCAGCCTTGAAAAGTACCAAACAAAAGTATGACACCATGCAGCCCTTGCATTTATGAGCGTTGCTCTAACCAAGTGCAAGATATTTTTATTGATAGTTTGGGATAAATCTTGCGTAGAGTTGTGATGTAACACACTCATTCACTATTCATTTAACACAGCTACAACAGTCTGTCAAACATTTTTATTAAACACAAATTTTTTAATGAGTCCCTTACATTTATGATTGGTACAGAACAGGACATTAGACAGTATAAAAATAAACATGTCAGTGCTCTCTGGTAGACAAACTGTTGTATGTTGCAGGGAATGGTGGACCCAAAAGCAGAGAGCAGATAGGCGAGAGTTGAGCTTGTGGATTTTATTAGGCAAAAAGAACAAAGAACTTATCAACAAAGGGAGTCCCGAATGAGCAGGCAACAACTGATTCCAGGGCAAAGGTAAAAAGGAGAACTGGAAATACGAAAAAAAACAAAAGACGTCCAAACACAGGAACAAGAAACAAAAGGAAATCCAGGGAGTAAAAAAACTTGATCTTGACTGACACACAAAACACTACTGGAACAAACAAACTGGCAGGAAAAAACACAAAGCACGCTGACGCAGGGACATACTACAAACAATGATCTGACAAAGGACAAGGGAAAAAAAAAAAAAAACACAAAGACTAAATACACAGGGTAACGAGGTAACACAAGACAGGTGACACAAGGGCTGGGAAACAGGTGAAACACATTAGGGCTGGGCAGAACAATCAAAAAAGGCGGGAAAACACAAGACATGAAGTAAAACCAGACTATCAAAATAAAACAGGAAACTAAGCAAAATACAGAACAGAAACAGACTACCAAAATAAGATAAGATAAAACACAACACACCATAACACAAACTATGTAATGGCGATCTTTGGTATTTCTCCACTTCAATTTCTTGTCACTAATTGGCCACCATACAGTATATGCCAACTCTGATATAGCTGCCATAAGCCAATATAGGACTACTGTATACTAGGGGTGGGGGAAAAATCGATACAGCATAGTATCGCGATATTTTCCGTGGCAATTAGGGTTGCACGATATGGAGAAAATGTGATATTGCGATATATATTATGAATATTGCGATATTGATATTAATTTCGATATTTTTAAACATAAAATTACAAAAGTTACGGGAAAACCCATTGAAATAGATTCATAACAAATACAACACAGTGTTTATTTCAACTGCCTGTCATATTGGACTGGTACAACATGAATATGTAAATAAGGACCATGTCTACAGAACAGGACATGTTTTACTGGTTGGACAGTATAAAATATAAAATAAAATAAATAAAGAACAAGTTTTAATAAATCCATTTTGACAAAAAGAAATTACAACATTGAACATTACAACGCAAATCTTTTAAATTTATTTTTCAGCTCCTGCTACGTGAGCCCCGTCTCTGTGCGTAACGTAGAGTTTTTCCTGCGTGCCTCTACGACATGTAACGTTAGACAGCCAATCACCAGCAATATTAGGTCTTGGTAGAAGCATGCTGCATGCTTATTGGCTCACTGACTCTGATGAGATTTACTACTTTGGTATTGAAATTGGGTATTGAATGACGAGGCAATTTTCGATACTCGATACTTTAGAGGTAATTCGTTCGGTGCCTAAAAAGTATTGAATTCAGTACCCAGCCCTAATGGTGAGTTGCCACAACAACGGAGTGGGTGTCCCATTATCAACGCTGGGTATCTGTTACCTCTGTTATGTCTTCACTGTTAAATACAGGCTCATGTAACTGGAAATGAGTCATTTAGACAGAGAGAGAGAGAGTTGGAGGGAAAGATAGAAGGTGGTGTATGTGACGGGTAGAACAGGGAGTATGAAAGGAAGGAAAAAAAGTGGATACAGAGAGAGAGCATATCAATTAAAGAGCTAGCACTAGCACAGTTTTCACCATTCATGCATGCATTCATGTGCTTCTTCACTTCCTAGGTCTGTCTATGAGCCTCACGCTGAATACCTAGTAACCATGGAGACCAAGTTGGGAGAGAGATCAAATGCAGGTGCCTTCATCCCCAGCCCTCAGAGTGAAGCTGTGGCCAATGAGCTGCAAGAGTTGTCCCTGCAGCCTGCCCCCAACCTGCTGCCAGTCAGAGAGAGGAAGGATGGTAAGTGGCAGTTTTTACAATCAAAATGAAACTGCTTTTACTTATGCAATGACATGTTTGGTAAACGTGTCCATCAAGTGGCTTTAAGGGACACACACATTGTGAAATTACTAAAACAGAGGAGCAGAAACCCCTTAAAATATACTCAGATGCATGGTCCTATTTGATTACATGTTAACATGATTGGGGGCTATTTTCTTTGTATTTAAATGTTTAAACATGTAAAGAAGCTAATTTTCCCAGACGGAGTTTGAGGTGTTTGTATGCAATGGTTTTTCCAGCATTTGTAGAGCTGCTAGCTGCTGCCAGAGTTTACATTTCAGACATAGTAGGTCTCCCTTCCCATTACTTCATTATAAACAGCAGGTGCTGTCTTCCAAATGCACAAACACTCTCAGGGGTGAGCTCTGTTTGCAGAGTTCAGACTGTAGCAGACTCTCCCGGGGATCATGCTGCTCTGGGGGACCGGCTGCGCAGTGAGAAGCCGCTGCTGACGGGCGCAGAGCTCTGCCGGAGCTCCGACTGCTGTCTGTCGTCTCGTAGTCGCGTTAAATAGTAGTCCAAGTCTGTGTTTTGGTACAGTTGGTTTTAACATCTGATGCGAAGTGTAGGCCTACAGGTGTACACATGACCCCGAACAGATCAGGTCTTTCTGCTGTGCCCCATTCACGTAGTGTCACTTCTTCACCAAACTCTGCAATTTATCCGCGGTTCACATGTATGCATGAACTGTGGTGGTCCGTAACACTGTTCTATTACTGATACTTTTTTGATCAATATAATGTAGAAAACATTACACTTCATAATGTTTTGTATCCATAACATGATTGTATTATTGTACATATTAGCAGTAAAAGCAGTAGCCTACTAAGTCAATCCTACATTTTTCAACTTGGGAGCATAACATGCCTATGAACAAGCCCTGTTCATAGGCCTTCCGATTAAACAACTGGACTTTGGGGTCAAGTGTAGTCTATCTGGGCCCATGTCGCGGATGTGGAAGCCCCCTTACTGGAACACTGAATATAATGATATTCCATTATATTTTGTATTTTGAATTGTTACCTACCACCAGAATTTTGTGATTTCCTTTCCATAAATATAGGCGTTTTTACAATAAATTGGTGCCTAAAAATGTATCAGAATGTAGGAATTGAAGTATTTTACGCTCAAGATTTCTTGGGGGAGGGCCCCCAGACCCCCCTACTTAATGTGTCCCCACCCAACGGCCCATTCTGAGCCAGGAAAACCCCTGCTTGTGTGTCTGTGAGTATACATACAGCGCTTATTAGAGGAGGTACCTCCTTCACCTTTGTTTCTGAGGCAGTCTGTGGAGACCATTCTTGATTTTGAAACTGGCTTAAGATATAAGGGCTAAGGCTCATTTCCCCCTGTGTATTAAATGTACCTTGTGAAGTACATTTGCCACTAGTAATGCTATGGAGAATGTTTTAGTGTGGCTCCCCGTTTTCTCATGTGCACAAGGACGCACATTTAATTATTTTTTTGCAAGCTATAGCTACAACTTGTAGCTTAAGCTAGCAGAAAGAAGTGGAGTTAGGTGGCCTTTGAATTCGTTGGGTGGATTTTATTATGTTTTTTTTTTTTTACAATTGTGGTCGCACTGCACCTGGCTGAAATCCAATCACAATGTGCCAGTCCACTTCTAAATGTGACTCTGAGTGATGAACATACATTTTTACTTCTATATACACAGGGTTTCCCCCAGTGTATTGCAAGCCTGGTGGCCCACTGGGCCTAAGTTGCCCCTCACAGGGAATTATTTTTTAATGTATTTTTAAGAAGTTTTTTAAACTACAGTTACACTACATGTTCTCAAATCTCCATTTAGCTTTTAGCACTGACTTAAGGTAGGGCCCTATGAAATCTGTCTTATATGTTATTTAAATTCTCAATTTCATGATTCCTCCGATGATACTGTTATCACAGAAACTATTGGGCTCTACCTAAAAGCTGTGACTGGCCCCAGCCGGGCCTTCGTCGAAAAAAAAGACACTTGCCAATGTGCGTAGAGCCATTGTAGTATTTGTGCTGTAGTTGCCGAAACATGCCATCCAATTTTTTTTGTCTGTTTCAAACAGTAGTTCAAGTAAAGTTCTGTTCATGAGTGTTGCTCTTTCTATGTTTAAGATTTTAAAAAAACTCAACCATTATCCAGCTAATTAGCACATCTAATAGGGGATGTTTTCTTGTTTCTGACTGACTGGCCTTGCAAGTGCAGAAAAACTAGTCACTCTCTGGTAGCTGGATATTGGAACGGCACAGTATTTACACTTTGTCTGGCATGCCTGCTGTAACTCAACATATTGGCATCCTAAAATAATAGCTATGGGTTCTGTGCTTTTTTCACAGTTGAAATGCAGAACTCTCTAGCTGGAGGCATTTAGCTGATGTCTTGTTGTAGGTGCTTGGATTTGATAATGCAGTAATTGCAAAGAATACTGGGTATTTTATGTGAAGCTGAGATACAGGTAGAACAGTGCCATCAAAACATATTGTGAATATTTGAATGCTTTTTTGCATCTGTACACAAGTACTTGTGTTTTTGTATAAAAGTATCTTTCTGTATGCGTAACATCAGTGAGCCTTCCACATGTAGATTATTTAAACTACTCTTATTCTGTCATAAACCCTGCCTGGTCAGGTTTTACTTATTTCTTTTAATTTATAATAAGTAACACCATGTTGGGTGAATATGAAGAGTAAGACACAGGGATCTTCGTAATATTTATAGCTGTATTATTTTTGCTTTGGAAGATTTTAGCATGAGTATTTGACCAATTAAAGTAAACTCTGGGGCAGAAACAATAACATTGAATTTACACAGAGAGATCTGGATAAATCATAATAAAACGACAAAGGACACGGTGCTTTAAATGTTAACCATTTTCCGCTGAATGGCTAAATGTTCCTCTCTTTCTTCTTTTCTTTTTCCCAGAAAGACACAGCACAGTGATCTTATATTTTGTTTGGGTGTAGTGCAATATGAATATATCTGCTCCAGTAAGTTAACAGCAGACAGTAATCTAATACATGTGGGCAAGGCCTGTACCAGTAGACTGGTGCATGTCTCCACCTTCTGGCCAATACAAGTACTACAACCAGTATTTGTTTTGTAAGAAAAACATTTTAATTCATGGTTCATGAGCATAATACCATCTGATGGACTCAATATTTAGATTGAATCCCCTTTTAAATCCTGTTAATCAGCCCTGAATAACCTTTCTGTATGTGGCAGTGTGTGTCTTTGAGTGCAACCTTAGCCCCAGTGTGCACAGATAATTTGTAGTGAAGAAACGGTGTTGGCTGAGGAAATGGGGAAACTGTGGCGGCAGGAGTATTCAGGCAACGGCAAAATGGAATACAAAAGTCAAGGAAGAATTCATCCGTGAGTTTGAGCAGGTTGCATGTAGCAAACTAAGCCAGATAGGCTCAGTGGACAATTCCAAAAAATGTGCTCATGGAAATTCAATGTTGAAGAAAAGATGGAAAACAACTCTGAGCTTTGGGTTTTCGGGCCCCTAGTGCAATTTATGGCCATACAGACATTTATGCTGCATTCACAGGCCCTTCAGATGGTCCCAGTTACTGAGTTGGGAAGTCATTCTTCCAACTTTGGTGTGTTCGTGAGCTTTAAGTCGTAATCTGGAGGGGGAAAAAAAAACATTGACGCTACAAAGAAGATGTGTTCTATGATATTGCTCAGAGCAATTGATTGCTATAAAGCAGTTGTAGAAATATTAAAGTACTTGTATAGATATAAAAGGAAATACCCCCTTCACCTCCACAGGACCTCAGAAACCCTACCGGTCCAAACCGCCACATTTAGATCTTTTTTCTGTTTATTAATAAACAGCGATTAACATCTTCCTCCACTGACGTTGCAGGATACAGATCTGTGTGTGGGAGAGAAAGGTAGAGAGAGACGGAGATTTACAGTCCTCTTGGAGCCCTGCTGGCTTTTATCTCAGCATTTATGACTGATACGAGCACACACTTTAGAGACCTAACTGAATCCGATTCAAACAAAGATGTGCAGACACATCTTTAGATACTCTTACTTACATAAATTATACAGATATTTTAGTCATAGTAACACATTTTTATACATACAGTACATGTAGATACACTCTTTCTGACAATAAACACACACCTACACACATGCACACAAACGCACCCAGCAAAGTGGGATAATCCCTGCCAGCGTTTTGGCTGGGGCCTTATCTGAAGTACTGGCAGATCACAGTCCTGATTCATTTTCCCCTCTCTTGTCAGACTGAGGAGTTCTTTGCCTGGGGACACCACATCTTGCATATTAACACCCTCTGATACAAAAACGCACCCGCAGACACGTCATCCTGCATATTTGTTACGGTGCACACACAAATACGCAGCCTGTTATTTGTGTGCATCAGATCACTTAAACAGTCGTTCTTTATGCCAGCAATCATTTCTTTGTTTTCGAAGCACTGTCGCCGCTACCTAATTTGTTTCATCAACATAATGTGAACATGACAGGCACCATCGGTTCATTGTAATGCTAACCGACAGATTACTTTTTTTCACCTTGAAAGGGCCCTCTCTCACCTTTTTAATGTCATGTCATATTATCTGATGTCACCCGGGACAGAGCCTTAATAATGGAGATGAATGGAACTGTCAATGGACGGGGACAGGTGTTTTATACTGAGAAGGAGAGGAGAAGCTGAAAGAGGGAGATAAAGGGAGTTTAAAGGCATGCAGGCGGGTATACACTTTATTGACAGAACAGATCAGCTGCTAGTTAGACCATGGATGCAGATACACATTTAGTTTTTCTCTTTTTTTCCAAGTCTTTCCAAACCACAATGGCTAAATGTCAAAGTGACTTGTAGTCTTCTAATGTTCTAAGATGCTGGCTTCAAAGTAAAGGCTTTCTCGTTTCTTTATACTTACAGTATGGGTGTATTTGCTTGATTGACTGTTTGTACTAGCATTTTCAGATTTTCTGGCTGTCATCGACTGGCACAAACAAGTGTCTTTTGGTGATAAAATGGGAGATTTTAGAAGTTAAGATTCAATATATGTATATAAAAACATTCACTTTCTTTGTTAATGAGCATGCATACGTGGGCCAAATTAAAGCTGGTGCTGTGCTACTGACTTAACTACGCAGCCTGTTGACCCCGATTTTCTTTTACATTTGCTTGACAATATAAAGAATATCACTGTTATGTAAAAGTGGACTTTAAAGCAGTTGTTTTACTTTCACCAGCTGTGAAGCTCTATGTTTTTGTAAAAAAAAAAAAAAAAAGTCAATCTTTTTTGCTAACGTCAACACGAGGGTCTTGTTTGGAAGACCTGTTGTGTCACTGCTGATTGCTAGCATGGTAATCTCTGTCTGAATTTCAGATGGTCTGACAATTTTTGGTGCTGCTGCTGATGTGTTCCCTCCTGTGCTAAACTGTACTGGACAAGCTCCTGAGTTTGGCTACACTTCTTCAGACATGGTTAGCAGGAAACGGGAAATACAAAGGTCAGACAGGTGGGCAGAAAGACAAAAAAGTGGAACAGGTGTTGTTGTGTTTGTGTAGCTGTGTGTCAGGATTTTAGGCCTCAAGGCATGACGGCAGAGAGGTGCTCACACAGGTGCATATCATTGACACCACACTGATCTTAGACCAGAAGTGCTAAGTGAGAGGAATTTGGCGAGTAGGAAAGGGGCTCCGCTCAAAACGCGCGCGCGTGTTTGTGTGTGTGTGTGTGTGTGTGTGCGTGCGCGTGCGTGCGTGCATGCGCGCCTGTGCGCCTGTTTGTGTCTGTCAGCAGCTGAATGACTTATTAACAACAACAGCTGGGACAGACTGCTTGATCACAGATTCACCGACATTTGACACACACACACACACACACACAGGCACACATGCGTCTTAGTCAGTTCTGTAGCTGCAGCAAATACAGCAGAAGCTCTTCTAAAGCTGTGCAGTAGCTCTGATACAGTAGCTTTGTATTTATTCATGCTTTATTCATTTCAACACTATGCTACATTTAAGGAGGACTTTGTTGTAGAGGACACTGCCAAAGCTTTCATTGAATCTGATCAAGGAGCTATTTCAAAAGACCTTTTGATGAGGAGGAGAAATCTCTTTTGATAGTCTTTTGATTCCAGAAATTTGCGGATGTACAGACTTGTGACAGCTGCATAAATCCAACACCTGTACTCAGCTGTAGCCCGCTTTGCTTCTTGTTCTGAGTCTCATTCAGAATAAGTTCCTAGTTCAATCGCCATGCTGGAACAACTATCCTGTGTCCGCATCGACCCTGCCCCTCTCAGACCTCCGCCAATCAGCAGGAATATGGATGAGAGAGCCCTACGGTTTGAGTTAGAGCGCCAGGCCTGTCAGAGTATCAGAAAAGGTGGGCTACCTGTTGTGTGTCATGCTTTATATTGTGGAACTTGCAACACATGCGATGATTTTAAAATGTATGTAGCTTGTTGGCTGGGTGAATGCTGTGTTGACTGTTTTAACCTCAGAGTGTTATCCAGGTTTATCTTCTGGGCTCAAGTGTTAAGTGAATCAAATACTCAAGTACACCACACGTGGCTGGGTTACAGTTGGGGCTCAGCCAGCCCGGGCACAGCACACTTTGCTTTAAGCACATGAACTCAGGAACCTGTTGACGGTAGCCACATGGGCCAAGGACCAAAGTAGCTGCACTGAGAGCAGTGTGGACCGATTTAGGAAAGGACAAACTCCAGAAGACTTCCAGAGAAGTCTAAGTGTAATGACATACAGTAGATTGAACCATACCCCTAAAAATAAGAGTTAAGGTTCTTTTTTTCTCTCTTTTTTTAAATGACATTACGGTTGCAATTGGTTTCGTTAAGATATGTGAAAGTTACAGTATAATGAACAGGTCCTTTTTAAATAGGATTCTGATTGTTACAGATGTATGTATTGCACAGTGTGATTTTCTGTGGACCGGCTAGGCATCATTTTAAATTTTTATTCAGAATAATGAGATAAATCGACAGAATTTTAACCCAGGTAAGCAGAGACAGAAACTTATTAACTGTCTCTCCTCTGGGCAATTTACAGTAATGTTCCTTTTAATTCAGCTGGCTTTCCAAGGCATTTGGGTTTCAAGCGGTTACAGCATGGACACAAATAGAAAACTAAGTGAGAGGGCAAGAAAGCAAGGGAGGAAAACCACAGATTAGAGATCGAAACAGAGGATACAGTAGTATGAAAAATAGTTGACCGAAACACTGGTAAACATTGCAGTACAGAAACAGGCAGCTAAGGAAGTGCATTTAACTTGTATAGTTTAATAATGGTTTTAACAATGGGATCATGGGCAAATAAAAATGAAAATTTTGTGTCAGAAGATATTTAACAAATTTCAGACAATAGAAATGCGCTTATAATCCATTTGAGGCCGTGTTTTGAAAAATTACAGTTGTAGTAGTTGCATGTGTCTGCAATATTTCCTCATTATTAGACAGTTGTCATGAGGTACAGTCGATTTTTTTGTTTTGAGAAAAGCGCCTGCAGTTGTGCCAAAGATCATTTGGAAAATCCCTGTTTCAAGTTGCTTTGAAATCTCACAAATGCCAATGGAGTATTGGCATTAGCCTAATTGTATATGTGACTTCAGAGTTTACATACTTTTCAACCAAAGATCCCTTGTCTGTGTTACACTGTTGTTGAGTGAAGGTACACTTGCTGTATGTAGTGGCATTTGAGCAATGAGCACACTTTCCCAGAATAGATTCTGTATCAGCACATTGCATCACTTGCCTGTCATCTCTTGGCACAAATCATCGGCCTCGAAAACGTGTGTATGTTTGTGTTTCATGATTGTGTATGTACAGTATATTCAGCTGTAAGCTGAGGTATTTAACTGTGTGTGTTGATTTCTGCATGTTAAATATGCACTCTTGTGTATGCTTGCAAATGTTTTGCATGTTTTGTTAGTCCGGTCATGTTTGCCTGCAGGATCTAGTTAAATCTTCCCCCCTGCCAAAGGCAGAAACTGCACCATCCTGCGTCAGCCACATTTTCATCACAGAAATCAAAGGAAGATGACTGTTTATTATCTCAGGCTACTGGAGGACACACAGAGGGCCACAGCGACAGAGCCTGCTCTCATTATTGCCAACCAGTTCTGAAACGTGAGAACACACAGGTCTTTTCTGTCTTCTACTGTGTAGAAAACATTACATTTAAAAAAACAAGAACATAGAAGCTACTATGTAGACTTGTGATAACTGAAAAAGAGGAACAAGAGGGGCAGATTCATGAGTAAGATAAGCACTCTTCCCCCTGTTGCTTGAGTATGTGAGATTTAAGGGCCATGTCGCAGGATATTAATGATATAGCAGGCTAGTTTTTTTTTTTTTTTAGTTGACTTGACAGAGACAAACAGAAAAGAATGTTTCGGTATCTGAGGGTTAATGTCGCTTTACGTAGAGATGGAAATAGGACCGGGGATGTGGACCAGAGGATGAAAGAAGTAGATGAAAGGTTCAAGCGAATGAGTTTGGGATACAGTTTCAGGCAGGTTCTGGGCAAAATAATAGTGCCAGTCCTCGGCACAGTGCACAGCGCACAGCGCATTCATATTATAATCGGTTTAATGTAATCCCAACCAGTTGGGACACTTGTAGTGACAAACCCACATAATTATAACCCGACCCTGCAGCTCCCTTCAGCTACAGAGCTTTAAATCGTCTTTCAGCTCATTGTTTTGGTTTTCCTGCCCCCAACTTGACTACTTTAGTTCACTTTAGCTGCTTTCATTATTGTTTTTAACACCAGCAGGCAGCTGTTTCCGTCAAGAAAGCTCTGAAAAATCTGATGTTCGCTTTATGTCCAGCACCAAACAGCAGACACATTTAGTGACTGAACACTAAACATAGCAGCTTAAGAGCCAGATACCGCTCATCCAAAAACATACTACTAATAATAATAATGACATAGTTGCGTCCCCTAGCAATGCTAGAGCATACGCATCATTTGTTAACAGCTAGCTATTTGGGACCAGGCTATTTCCAGGAACAAAAGCATTCATTCAGAAAGTTACATCGTTGATTCTTGAAATGCGATGGTGAGCGAGCTGTACCCAGCATGCCCTTTGGTGGTGTAACAGTTTAAAGGTGTCCCCTCTCAACACACTACACAATGTGTAACGCACCACTAATAAATATTTTCTGTAGATCTCAAGAGCTCACACTCAACACTGCACTTCCTTATGTCCTCAGAAATACATCCACCAACAGTTTTTAGAATTTTTTGCTTTATGTTAGGGTTGTCAGAATTGGCCAAAAATTACATTTAAATATTCTGTTTAATATGTGGTGTGAATATATTCGAAGATCTATTTGTGCGCATTACGTCCATAAGAGCGCAAACCAATACAACGGGAGACGTAACTACTTGTATAGGTATTGTATTTCAACATAAACATGAATAAACTAATAAAATAATGTCCTATGTAACGTTAAACTTAATTTAAACACCGTAGACCTCTCTCCTTCTATCTTTGGAGCGTGCAGAATGCAGGCCATGACACGGACGACAATCGCATATCTGGTTGGTAATTTGGTTATAAACAACCGAGTCTCTTGCCCTTCCTTGAGTGTGTCCGGCAATTTCGGCATCAGCCCTTACCGGCTGAAGTTCCCGAATCTCGTACTCTCTCCAGCTGAACATTTTCGTTGGCATCTTTGTGGCATATTAGTCTGTTGGTTTTATGAACTGAACCTGACTGCTGATCGTGTGACCCCATGTGAGTTTCAGTCCGTGGTGTAGGATCACTGTGCTGGGGAAAGTTGAGCTATAGTTTGAATGCCATTGGGGTGATTGGCTTCAGCCCAGAAGAGGCAGCAGTAAATTTGGACTTTATGGATTTGTCCTTTCACGTAATCTCTGATCAGAATGACGCAGCAATGAGGGTTTTTGTTCACACTACGGGAGACTTCATGAAACATTATGTGCCCTACATCAGAGGAGAGAGAGAATTGTATCCTTAGGTGTACATTGTTTATGAAATTAGGAACTGGTATGTAATTGAATATTAACAGCATACAGTTTAAATTTAAGGCAAGCTCAGGTGTTCTAAATACCTATCCTATTACTGGTAGGTACAACAACGTATAACCCACGTTGCAACACCTCAGCTCTGCAGTGGAAAGGTGTGAGCTAAAATTGTCACTGCAGATGGTCAGGGTGTGGGTAAAAGAGCCCTCTACCAAAAATGTTTCCAGATGCTATATTTTGTTACACTTTCATGCTGATTTTATGACCCAGATATACAGCAGCCGCAGATCTGCATTTTGGAAGTACGGTCCTCAGACTTTTTGCTGACATGTTTTTCGTCTGTGAAAATGTGAGGTTGGCTCAGAACGTGGTGAGTCACAGCAAGTTTGAAAGCTTTTCTTAGCGTGTGAACATGAAGCCATGACCCCCAAACGCAAATACCAGTTAGCTTTTATTAATAGTGTTGAAAATTGTCGTTATCTGAGCCCTCATGCACCTGAATAGACAAAAAATAATTGAAAATGATAAACATCGGGATGAATCAAGTTACATTAAACACATGCGTGTAGATCTCTTTCCTTTATCTCTCTTTGACACATTCTATGTCTCTGCGGTGATGAGTTGTCACACATGCAGCAGTAGAGTGCATGTCTGCTGTTATTTAATGAAATACTTGAAACAGGAAACTGTGCACGTGTGTGTTTTGTGTTTCCCTTCCCTCTTTAGTGTGTGATATAACCTCTGTATGTCTTCTCACAGACGACCACAGAGAAGTCATTCTGATCAGCAGCTAACAGGGTAGATTAAAAACCTCTGTGGCGCACCTAAGATGTCAACATTATTACTTACACTCATAAACAGAAAGCCTTCTAATTAAATGTTGTGTAAAGTGGTGTTTTTTTACTTGCACCTAACTTATGAGTAATGTCACTGTCTTTGTGGCTTTCTGTGGCCGGGAACTGACGTAGACATGATGTGCCGTTGGTTTGACACCGTTCTCTATTCATTCTGCATTGACTGACTTTTGTTTCTGTCTCTATCTTGGTGTTCAGTTCTCCAGCTGAAGCTGCAACAGAGAAGGTCCAGAGTAGAGTTGATCAACCAGGGGATCATGCCGCGTAAGTAGACAGCAATGTATTTTAGAGAAAAATGTTGGTCCATGCTCTGAAAAAGTCATTGTTTCCATTTTGTTTAGTAGACTAAGACTATAAATTGTTCACAATGTCAGCCTTTCGTGGGATTATTTAACACATTGCTGATGCAACCTTTTAAAATCACCCCAACCATTCATACGTGGCTCATTTAATTCATGGCTCATCCAAAATGTTCTCAATCAGTGGGATAATGAAATGGACAGAAGTCAGTAAACATTTCCGTAACTCTAATGTAGTTTATGGTTAAAGCGGATTACTTAATTTTTAAGATTATGTAATGCATCGTGCAGCCCCAGCGTTGAACACTGTATGGAAACAATATTATTGTATTGTTCAGCACATGAGTTTCAAATGAAATTATAAAAAATGGTAAAGTTGGCTTTTCCAACCTTTCACTACAAGAAGACTCGCTTGCCAGTAACGATAATTTTCATTGCTGATTAATCAGATTATTTATTCGACTAAGCGATTAACCATTTTGTCTGTCAAATGTCACTAAATAGTAATAAATGCCTGTTATTTCTCACAGCCCAACTTGATGTATTCAAATAGCGTTTATCTGTGTTTTAAGCCCCCAGCGTCTCCTTCCAGGCAGCGCTGCCTGGAGGGCACTAGGATTAGGCAATAGTTATGGTTAGGGTTAGGGTTAAGTTTAGGGTTAGGTGCCTTGAAGTCAACGGTCGCAGCGCTGCCTGGAAGGAGACATTGGGGGCTTAAAACACCACCAAGCTCAAATAGCTTGTTTTATCCAACCAACAGTCTAATTCATAAGGGCATCCAGTGTACTGTGACAAATCCTGAAAATTTTCTGACAAAAAAAGACAAAACAATAAGGTGATTATTGCAGTTGCAGATTCATTTTCTGTTTTATTGTCTATCAAAGTGGGACATATCCTTTTTCTGCCTCACCAAAACAAAAGCAGCAGAAGAACAAAAATAAATAAAAACCCTGAAACACTTAAGTATAAAGTACACAAGTATAAATATCTAAAAAATATAAAATATCTAAAACAAAGCATAAAACCTTAAAACACAATATACTGCGGAGCAAATGCTGTGGCTCCATTTTTCTTTTCTGTTTTAATGAATCATTTCCAGTTTTAGCCCCATTAGCTGGATACACCCAGTCAATGAGGGTAAACTAAATATTAGAAGCACTTCTCAGTATAATGCAATACAATTCAACATTCTCAATAATAAAGTTGAATCGACCCCTCTATATACGAAAACTCAACATGTACTCTTCCTGAAGGTAGGATTCATTGCTGGGCTATTGTTCTACACTACATGTTAGTTAGTTTTAGCTAGGTGTACCTAACTGAGTGTCTATCCCTTTCATTCAACTGACTGGTTCATGCTCAGGTTTTTCATTCAGTCACTGCCTGTGAGAATCTGCCGTGTCTCCTGTGTGTAGCCTCGCTTCTTGCTACACAGCCGTTCTCTGAAGTGATTTAGACTGTGGTTGAAACGGTGCCATCGTCTCCAGACAAATAGCAGTTTCAGTCTTCAAAGAAAGGTGAATTAAGGTCATACTTCAACTGCCATCATGAACATCCGTTTACTGCTTTTTATCTGATCGAGAGATTTCCCCTTACGCCATCAAACTCCAAATGTTTAGATGCTTTAGAGCGCAGCCTGTTAGTGCTGCTAGTATATATATATATATATATAGTAGCTTTTGGCTCTTCGTTCACATGCATTCAATAGAAAATGCTTCTGCAGTGATAAGTGATGTCATTTTCATAAAATACCATGAGAAGAACATCTTTGCGTCTTATCAGCTAGTATTTCCTGCCTGTAAACTGTTTACTACTTCATGCATTCACTTTGCTGTTGCAGGAAACTATTCTGTTCTGCATCAGCAAATACACATACTATTTCCTCTTTTACAATACAATAACCAGTTTCTTATCTTTGTGGACAGACAGCATCAATAATGAGCACGGCTCCGTCCTCATCCGGTGGAGAACTACTTTAAAATGGAAGGATGCGAGTTGAAATTGTTAACAATTAGATGACAAATGGTGCTGTTGAGTTGCTTATTGTCTGTGGAGTGAGTATATCAGGGTTTCCGCGGGGTCTTAAAAAGTCTAACATTTTATAATCTGTCTTAGGTCTTAAATCATTTTAAAGAGGTCTTAATTTTCCTACGTCCATGCAGCACTACCTCATTATGCTCATTTTTAAAAATTCTGTCGTGTTGTAGTTCTTTCTTTCGCTAGTCCAAATATAATTTTGCTGTATAATGACTACAAATGAGACCAACATGCTGCTTATATTGCAGCCAATCAGCTTTCGTGTTATTGGTGCGAGTCTCTTTCAGATTGTACCACAGACATAAAACTGATTTTATTCTTCGGCTATGGGGAAGTGCAAGTTTAACGGCTTGAAAAAACTGAACTTAGGGCTTAGTTGATGTTGTGATAAAGGTCTTAAATGTAATTCATAATGGTTTTTAAAAAGGTCTTAAAAAGTCTTAAATTTGACTTGGTATAACCTGCAGAAACCCTGATATACCCATGTGGGTGTAAGAGAGAGACAGAGAGAGTCTAGCTGTGATCAGGCCAAGTGTGACCAGAGGTGTTAGTGTTATCACAGCTCTTGTCTGTCTTGGCACTTGTGTTTCTTTGTAGAAACTGGAGGGGACGGAGATCAAAATGTTTTGGTCGCATGGTCTCATCCAATTAGCCTACGCTCCTTAACCAAAGGCTCGTTGCTTGATTAGGTGCTTGTTTTGGCCCTGTGTCATGTCTCCTGCAGTGTTAAGGGGATTACAGTATGTCTCAACAAGCCCTGCTGTTAGCATTTGCAATCTAAACGGAACAGAGATGCTTATGTAAAGACAAGGGAGATACTACCGCGGCCATTTGGGCCGTTGTTTTGTTGTCATTGACCACATGTTTGACTGCCGATTGACTACGCTCCCTTCACTGGTTACCAGTTGCTGCCCACATCAGCTTCAAGACACTAGTACTTGCATACCGTGTCACGAACGGATCAGGCCCAGCTTACATCCAGGACATGGTCAGACCTTACACCCCAGCAAGGGCTGCAGCTATCGATTATTTTAGTAATCGAGTATTCTACCGATTATTCCATCAATTAATCAAGTAATCGGATAAGAAATGCTTTTGCTTTATAGTAAATAGCAATAGTAAATATATAAAAGAAAGATTCCATTTTTAGAAAAAGCAATCATTTTATTGCTTAAATTGCATACAATAACAGGAATATACGCTAATATTTTAAAAGGTCCCATGTCATGAAATGGTGATAGGTGTAAACCAAGCTCTGGGTATCCTGCTCTGCCTTTGAGAAAATTAAAGCTCAGATGGGCCAATCTGGAATCTCCTCCTTATGAGGTCATAAGGAGGAAGGTTACCTCCCCTTTCTCTGCTTTGCCCGCCCAGAGAATTTGGCCCACCCATGAGAAAGAGAGAGACATCATGGCTTGCAAATGAGCAAAGCATGGCAGTTGGTCAAGGCCACACCCCCACCCTCCACCTTGCCCCCCCCTCTCTCTTCCTCAATAGCATTTAAAGCTACAGACACAGAAATGGCACATCCTAATGAAAGCTCATTGTGGGACTGGCTCTAGTGGCTGTAATTCTGCACCAAGGCTGAATTTCGGGAAAGAGACTTCAGATACAGTATTAGGGGACCACTAAGGCCTATATAAAAGAGACTTCAGATACAGTATTATGGGACCACTAAGGTCTATATAAAAGAGACTTCAGATACAGTATTATGGGACCACTAAGGCCTATATAAAAGAGACTTCAGATACAGTATTAGGGGACCACTAAGGCCTATATAAAAGCATCCAAAAAGAAACATGTCATAGGACCTTTAAGCACTAGCCTCGTGGGCCAACCTGCCACTAAATCAGGTTGCCAAAGTACATTTTTGGTGGCCTAAATGTAAATCTTTTTCGCCCCTCTTCCTCTTCATGCCTCTGGCTTTTTACACTGCACATATACAAAAAAGCTGTTCATTAAGCCCAGGTACATGCGACTGTACAAAGCTTACAGCAGGGCTATTTAACTATACTGTTCTGGGGGACACATTTGCAGGAGGCTGATCTGAGTGAAGTTTAGAAAGAATGAAGAATGCAGACATCATCGATATGGTCCGATGACGTCATTCACGTGCATATTAAGTAGCATGTGCAGGAGGCGCTGGTTAAGAGAAAGGGGCGGGTTTGTCTCCGCCAGCAGCTAAGTTTACCGACAGCTTTCGTTTTAGCTTGCTTTCTAAAAGTTGTGTAAAATGCTGGACGAGAGACTGCATGCAGACGTTAATGTTACCTTGTGTAACTTGGCCGCTCTGTGACACACTGTCCAGAGTTTTTTGTTTTTTTGCAGTGTGGTGTCTTAAATAGTAATGCTGTGATGCTGTATGAAGAGGAATCCGCTGACACTGTTCTTGATTATAAAAAGGTTTATTACAAGCAAAGATTCAGCATCAATTTTACAAACTCCTGCAGAGAGCTTGGAGAACGACCAACCCAAACCTCAAAATTTGTCGCTCTGCCTTTTCTTTGTGTGAACAACGTATATAACCTATGCATTGTATCAACATAGGACGTAGTTTTGTATGTATATCATTGGACGGATAACTAACCAATCAATGCCTGTTATCTGGCACAACTCCAAAAAAGGTCTCTTCTGTCTTGGGGGGACCTCTGCTCATGTTAACAATTTCCAGATGTTCTCAGTAAATGTAGGGTAAAGTTCATAGGACTCCCTTATAACAAACCTTTAAGCAAAGTTTATAGAAAGTTATAGAATGGTCATATACTACAGCAGCTTAAAGTTATCCTAAACCTTCCGTCGTTTTCTCCGCCTGTCTCTTCTCTTAGCCCCTCACTATTTTTCCTTTCTTTCTTCATTTTGTAATCTGCGCCGTCAGTCTTCGGTGTTTGGTGTTTTAAGTCCCCAATATCGTCTTCCAGGCAGCGCTGAACGGAAGGCACTAGGGTTAGGCAAGGGTTAGGGTTAGGTGCCTTGAAGTCGACTGTCGCAGGGCTGCCTTGAAGTCGACGGTGGGGGCTTAAAACACCATCGAGCTCAAAAACGTACTTGCACTTACAGTTACACTTACATGTGACTCTTTGTGGTTTGACTTATTTGAAGCTAATGTACTTGCACTTCATTCTTGCTGTCCGGAGTTTGTACCTTCATGGTTGATCGCACTTAATGGAAGTCGCTTTGTAAGGTAATGTAATGTAATTTAGAAATGGTTACATTCAGGGTTTAATGTGGTTGATGTCAGAGTAGGGACATGGCAGAACAATTAGCCACTGACATTTAGGCTACCTTCTTGTGTTACCTTTATCATTGTCCCCGTAGTCTCTAATGTAGACAGTTGGAAAAGAGACAGCACATACTGTAGAACGGCAGTGATCACCACACTAGAGCACAACATCTCTACAACTCCCATCTCTGTGTCGCTGCTCTCCCTCTCTGACTCATCTCCTCCTCCCGTTCATTTATTTTTTTCTCCCACTATTTCCCAGTACATGCTTACATCCTACCCTTTTTCCCACATACCCTAATCTTTCAGCGCCTTCCCTCTGTCCATTTCATAAAACACATCTCTTGTTCTGCATCGATTGTCTCACATACAGCCACTTGACCTCTCTTAGCAATAGTGATGGTTCCCTCTCTCTGTGCCTTCATCCTCTGTCCACCCATGTCTTTTTATCACTCACCGTTTCTCGATTCTCCCTCCCACTACCCATCCAAAATAATCTTACAAATGCCTACTTTGTGTAGAGAAAGCTTCTTCTTTTTTTCCATTAGCCGTGGGACCGTGGTATGTGGTTGGGTGTGTTCATTTGACTCAGTGCTATAATAAGCCCACAGTGTGATACCCTGCCTATCATGTTATTTATACACTTCTCAGATGCTTAAAAATGTTTCTCAGTTCATACTCATCTACACAGGGTTATCAGGTTAGCTAAGCTTAACCTTAATGCACTGGTAAAGCCTTTTCCAAATATCTGTCAGCAAGAGCAATAATAAGAGCAGAGTACTAGATTTACACTTACTGGTGGATCTGGAGCAGCTCTCACAAAGTTCTCACATAGGAAATGGCTACATCTCTGGTCTATGTATGTACTGCCCGCAACAAACTTGACATGTTTGATGAAGATTGCAGTAATATTTTAGTAATTTTGTGGCTATTTTATGAGGTTGACAAATAAGTCACAGAGTTTAAACGGACCGTAATGTAAAGTATTATACAGAAGAATATTATACAGGAGAGTTTTTTATTCAACAAGCTGGTCGGTTAACACGTAAGAAAAAACAAACGACTGGTCAGCTGCAGACGGAAAATAAAAACACAACCACTGCCAAAGGAAGTGATGCTACTTCATGTTCTCAAAGTTTAAAGACCAGGGAATGCTGGTTGCAGGATGGCAAGAAGCCATGATGCAGCCACTCATGCACATAATGGGGTCTTTTCTCTCTGACCTCATCCAACCACTCTCTATTTCCTCCTCTTCATTTGCCCTTCGGTCTGTTGTTCCATTTTTCTTCCAGCTGCCTCTCTCCATTTATCTTCTCTCCCCATCTTGCCCGCATTCGTTTTTCTGATTCTCCATCTTCCTCCTATCTATTTCCATCCCTTTCACTTCCCGTCCCCACTTCCAAAAACCTCATTTTCTGCTCATCCATCTATCCATCCCGCCATCCCATCGCTCATTTTCCATGTAGCTGACTGACAGGCAGGTTCAATCTCCCTTGTGGATGGGTGATTAGAGGTCTAAGAGGGTTAATGTCCCCAGGGTGTGCAAGAATGAGTGTGTACCAGCAGTGTGACAGTGCTCAGCGACGTGAACTCAGGCTTAAGCAGGTACCAGCAGTTTTCCCACAGGGTGTGTCTGTGTGTGTGTGTGTGTGTGTGTGTGTGTGTGTGTGTGTGTAGTGCAGTCAGAAAGTATTAGCGGCACACTTTCTGTTGTGTTAGCTCCAGCACATTGGATTTGAAATGAGACTGTGAAATGAAAGTGCTGACTCTCAGTTTTAATTTGAGGGTGTTTACTTCCATACATGGGGATCTTCTTCCCTGGTCCGATGTGTACTGCAGTCATCGGTGACTGACTTGGTCACAAAAAACCCACTGTTTAGCCATTAAAAAGTTATTGGTTGCATTTACTGTATGTTTGAGATATAAACCAGGCAACAGTTTTGTCCTGAAGTTGTGGAGCTGTAATGCAAAGGGCTACGAATCACACACTGCCCACCCAATATGGATGTGGACACCCTCATTAACATCTCAGTCATTGGTTCATTTCAATTCCAGTGTGCTGACGGGAGAGCCACAACAATGACAAACATTTCAGTGTGCATATCCTGCATGTGTGTTTGTGTAGCACTCAGAGATAGTTAGCTTGCTTTAGTTGTCTGGCACCTTCATATATCATTGTATCTGCATGCATCAATATGCAACAATATGGTGAACAAAAATTGGACGTACATGTTGTAACTTGATAATATACATCCCAACCCACAAGATTCGTTTCATTGTACACCACATTTTATAATTGTAGCTACTCCACTGATTGCAAAGAGAAGTCTGATTGTCTAGAAGTCTATGAGAAAATGACCCTACTTCTCACTTGATTTATTACCTTAGTAAACGTTTTCATAATGAATTCATGGTCTCAATCGCTAGTTTCAAGTCTTCTTCAATACAGCATGATGTTCATTTTGTAAACTATGGTCCCATTTATTTTAAAATAGACGATAAAGGAGTCCACAAACCAATGGGTGACGTCACTGTGGCTACACTCGCTTCTTTTATACAGTCTATTTACCAGGTATAAAAAGTACGATTTAAAACTCTGAAGCGGACGGTTTCTGACTCTGTAAAGTGTCATTGAGCAGATCAAATCTTAAATGGTGTTAATAAAGTGCATGTTTTTATCTACTTGTGTGATGGCCTTTACAATGATCCCCATCATGCTCAAGTTGTGTACGTTGCTACTCAATAACCTGCCTGTATATGTATTCTTACATTTAATATAACATTATTTAATAGTTTGAGGTTTAGATTCTTGTTTTAGAAGCAAAATCATAATGCCTGTACTGATAAGCTACATTTAACTCAGCATGTTGGTGCCATCACAACCCTTTAGGCTTTTAGGTATGCAGCACCACTAATCCCTGGGTTTTTGCATAATCATAGGCCTACAGCAAGTCTTGCTTGAGTCATTTGTGAATGCTGTACAGATTCTATAAATTCCACTGCTGTAAAGAGGCTTGTTGGACTGGAAACCTCGGTGTCCATCCCATGTCTCCCTTTACCTGATAATGGGACCACTGCCCAGGCTATTGTGCATTTTGTTGTTGTTGTTATGTGAGTCTGAGAAACCATTAACTACACTGACATCAAAATGTGGAAAAGAGCACCATTAGTAAACGTATTCAAGCTGAACTGTAGAAGCAACAAGCCATTCAGAGCCATTTTGCTCTCCATTTCCCCCTTAGTGGCATGAATGTACACACTGCCATCTTAATGTCCTCTTCCTCTCCATTTTTCTCTGCTCTCACTCTTTATTCTTCAAGCCCTGAAAAGTTCTGCTGCCTTCCACGAACAGAGACGGAGCTTGGAACGAGCACGGGTGAGTACGCCATCCTCGAATCAATCACTGGAGTCCAAACTGGCCTGTTTCAAGCAGACATTCAATCTCTCTCAGCTTTGTAACATCTGACATCCTTATAGCAACTCTTGAATAATAATGTTATATAGAAGGGCTGAAAATGACAAAAAAGCATTGAGATAAGGCCATGTTGGGAAGAGAATAAGCTTTGGAAAAATGATAGGCAGTTGATAAATCCAGAAGTGAGTGAGTGTCTCAATATTGTTCTCTCTCTTTCTCCAGACTGAGGACTATCTCAAGAGGAAGATCAGGAGTCGACCGGAGCGTTCCGAACTGATCAGGATGCACATCCTGGAGGGTGAGTACCACATATAGCCCCCTTCCTGTCTGTCTGTCTGTCTGGATTCTAGGCATTTCTGACAAATAACCTTTAAGAATCCTAAAAAAAAGCGTTTGATTTCTGCATGCCTCCAGAGACCTCAGCAGAGCCGTCAATTCAGGCAAAGCAGATGCAGCTGAAGCGAGCTCGCCTTGCCGATGATTTGAACGATAAGATCTCCCACCGGCCGGGGCCCATGGAGCTGATCCACAAAAACATCCTACCTGTTCACTCCAGCATTAAACAGGCCATCATAGGTAAGCCAGGCATTATTTATGTTTTATGAAGCTGACTGTGGGCTCCTTTACCTTGAACACCTGCAACACCAACAGTGTGGCAGGAACAAGCTTCGGCTATAGAACGGCTGTAAAAGTGCAGATGCAGTAATGGAGGCTGGCTTCAGGCTGGGTGTGTAACTAGGTAAAAGTTTAATAACATGTTAGCTATAACAGCTTTATAAACCTTGATGACATAGTAGCTCTGCATCTCTCAGCTTGTTTTGTTGTTTTACTGCCACCTAGTGGCAACAAAATACTAAATACACCTTTAGATAAAATATGCCTTGCGTGTATGTGGTGGAGGGAGGTGTGATATAAATGTAAACGTGTAATATATCACAACACACCCACAGTTTTAGGCTCCTGACAGGATGTCCCTCCTGGCCCCCTCCTCCAGCTATCATAAACATACTGATGCTCCCTCTCAGATGTCTCAGCTGTGCTCGCCATTCACACAGATGCCTGGCGACACACACGTGAACCATATACACATTCCCATCCAATATGTACAAAACAACCACATTCCACACAAACTCTCCCTCCACCTGGGTATTCATGCTTCAAACAGCCACACATGTTAAAGTAGGATATAGTAAATCATGTATGCCCTTGCATCCCTGCTTGATGGACTCTTCTCTCTTTGCTGTCGGTGTTAAATAGCCACAGTGTCTGTTAATAAAACCTATTATCTTTTATTAGGAGAATTATTATATACTAATTGAAGAGATAGGACTCTAAATGAATGCATGGGACTTTAATCATTTGCAATTTGGGCATAGTGACAGATATAATGGCCCCAATTTCACCATTTTCCATTATAACAGCAACAATAAAAGAACTGCAGTACTGTCTAACTTTTATTGTATATCTTTAGTCCAGTGCTGTTAGACATTAGATGATGAGATCAGAGACGGTGGGTCCAGCTGCTTGATTGAAGTGTGGAGGAAAGAACGCTGAGATTACAATAATGTACAGTGTTAGCGGATTATCCATCTCTGTCACTGCTGCACAATAAATACTATTGTATTACCGGGCCTTTATTGTAGGAGCACTGGAGAACACAAGAGTTAAACAGAGTTGACATGCAAATATACAAACATACAAAGCACCATGCACAGACACACACTGGCACAGCACAGCAGTAGAGAAGCCATCACATTATTGGATCACAGGGTATTAAATCAGCCCCATGTTGTCTTTTCATCATCGCCTGCTGATGTTGGATTAATGACCAGCAGCGTATTTTACATAGCTGTCTGCTGCAGCCCAAAGCACCTCCTGTAATTAAATAACACACATCCACCAAAAGAAAAGTCTCTATCTTAGTCCAGCGTATTTTGGCAGCTACCTTTTTTTTTTTTTACCTTAAATCCCTCTAAAGGCTCAAAAGTCTGCTTGATAATGAAATCATTACATGATATCCCTGAGGGAAAAATTAGCAGGAGAACAACGACTTGATTCATTCCTGTGCTGGAGGACGCTTCAACCTGCAGGCTGATATGGAAACATTTGTCCTTTAGTTGACAAGTTTTAATGCAGTTGTTATTTTAAATACTTTGCCTGATTTATACGGGTTTTTTTTAAACATTCAATTAGTTTATTTGTAGCCTGGAAAACATTTTGTAAGGAGAATACCATTAGTAGCACAGAAGGCTGGCATAAACAGGAGCAGCCCTCACATAAACAGTTAATGTATTCATATCATGAATTACACAACTGATCCTCCAGAATTCTCAGCAAAACACCGTTCCTTAGAGAGACACCATCTGTTACATTAAAACCGGCATGAATGAGGTGGCCAGCCTTATTTGGCTGCACTGAAAGTGAACTTAGATGAATGAAAACTATCACTGAGCTAAAGCTCGGCTCGTCTTTACCACACTGTGGACAGAAGCATTATTCTCAGTAAAGATATCATCTAAAACTGTATTTTATGGGCACAATGTGCAGGCAGAGAGGACAAGCATTTAGGTTGCTCTGCAGCAGACATCACATAAATGCACTGGCTGAGGGTGGACATCACTGAAGAAGCTTGCTGTGTGTATTGTGTTATATTTTATAGGACTTGACACACACAAGCAGTGATGCATTTGCTGAAACTCATAGAGGACATGCTGGTGATTTTGGCTGACTTTAGGGATGCTCACAAGTTGTTAGTTCAGTGGCACAGTGCAGTAAGTTTGATGTAGGGAGTAATCCGCCGGCTCAACACCTGTAAGTGCAGGTGATAACAGCTTGCTGTAATTGTCGTGGCCCTGCAAGGCAGGGGATACAGATACAGTAGGTGTTTCCTTTGTTACGGGGGAAAAAACAAGTTGCATTTACATTTTCATCTGCCTAGATATCAACCATTTCCTCTCTCCTCCCTCCTCTCCTTCTTAGAGACACGGTTTCCAAAGGCTTCAGGTGATAACTCATCGTGTGATGAGGACAGCATTTACAGTCTGTCTCCAGAACAGCCGATGGGCAAGGAGTCTCCTCTGGGCCTGCTTCCTCTGCCCTCCCCACCTGAGACACTGGCTGAGAGCAGCATCCCATCTCCTACACAGGTAGGATCACTCCAGAGAAAGGGTGAGACAGTGTGACTAACATGTTGTGTGTCATATGGATGCAAGATTGTCAAACATGAGTAGAAGTTGAATTGTGTTACAATAGCAAACTCGTATGCAGCATGAAGCTTTATCTGAACTAAACTTTAGTTGTAGAATGGCAGACTTAAGTATAGTAAGTGAGTGTGTGAGTTTTTTATAGATTAGATTAGATTAGATAGACTTTATTGATCCCAAATTGGGAAATGCCAGTGCTACAGCAGCAACATATCAGACACACAGCACACAAACAGAATATACAAGAAATAATAAATATGATAGAATACAAGAACAAATAAAAAATACAAAGGAAAGAATGTACAAACGTGTATATACAAGTTGGTAATAAAAATGTACAACTACTAAGACTAATATGGGGCGATTTATTTGCCTGGCTGATTTATTGGTCTAGTTCTAGGTAAGGCCATGGTGTAGCCAGTGATTAGTGTTGCTCATTTTCATCTTATCAATTAGGTCTCTCCCCCTGCTCCTACTCTCCCACCAATCTCTGGATCCTCCCCCTCATTCAAGCTGAGCAATGGGACGGTGGCATCATCTGCCCAGAGGACAGGGGTGACCTCACAGATCAAGGTAGATGACATCTGTCAAGGCCAACTAAACAATAAAGGTGTAAAAGTGTCTGGGAAAGAAAACATGTGCTTGATCCTCTGATTTCAAGCTGCTCTCATCAATATTTTTATATTAACAATGGATCAGATGACTTTGTGTAATAAGACAACTGCCACTTGTAGCGATGAGCAGTATATTAAACATGGGCATGCAATACAGAACTTGAACACAAGATTATCACCCATCTCTGCTGTTCCACTACGTATAGCGTCTTTCAGCTCATTGTTTTGGTTTTATGATTTCAACAAAAACCCTCTTCATGCTACCTACCCAAAACCAAATAGTAGACAGACAAAGTGAGTGACCAGCTGGTGAACATAGTGGAGCTTTTAGCAGCTAAAGGCAAGGCAAGGCAGCTTTATTTGTATAGCACATTTCAGCAACAGGGCAATTCAAAGTGCTTTACATAATACATTAAAGAGCAGTTAAAAACGATAAAAATAAAATAAAAAAATTAAACAGATAAAAGACGAGAATTAAATTTACAGTGCAGTATAAGAACAAGTTAACCGAGTCCAACTCGGGTCTCCCAGAGGACTTATACTTTAACTAATTTTCTGTTGCAACTCAGGTTCCAAACCTGGCCTCCCAGAGGACTTATAAATTAACAATTATTTAAAGAAAGGCAACATCAAAAAGAAAGGTCTTCAGCCTTAATTTGAAAGAACTGAGAGTTGCGGCAGACCTGCAGTTTTCTGGGAGTTTGTTCCAGATATGTGGAGCATAAAAACTGATTGCTGCTTCCCCCTGTTTAGTTCGGACTCTGGGGACAACAAGCAGACCTGTCCCAGACCACCTGAGAGGTCTGGATGATTCATAGTGTAGTAGCAGATCAGAAATGTATTTTGGCCCTAAACCGTTTAGTGATTTATAAACCAGCAAAAGTATTTGAAATCTATTCTTTGAGGTACTGGAAGAGACAGATATTTCCCTCAGGAGTTGGTAGAGACCAAAAACAGAGCTACAGTAAATGGAGAGTGAATGCTGGACTTACATTGATTGATGTTGTTGTATAAAAGTTTACAGTGCACACTTACCAGCATCCCTTCTCTTTTTTCAGTCCCAGTCTAAACCAAACTCTGACCGCTCTGCACAGAGACACAAGAAACCTAAGGACAACAAGCCAAAGGTAGGGTTTTGTTTCTGTTTTTAGACATGCAGACTATACTGTTGCTAATGCTCAAAGAGGTAGTAAATAAATACTAATGCTAGCATTTCAATGAACCAGTAAATCCAAACCTAATAGGAAACATGTGTGTTGCCTTCTAGATAAAAAAGTTAAAGTACCATGAGTACATCCCTCCTGACCAGAAGGGAGATAAAGAGCCTCCTCCCCATCTGGACTCGTCTTATGCCAAAATCCTCCAGCAGCAGCAGCTCTTCTTGCAGCTCCAGATCCTCAATCAGCAGCAGCAGCACTATAACTACCACGCCATCCTGCCTGCGCCACCCAAGTATGTACCTATTCTTTTGTGGATGGTCAAGCTTGTAGTGTGTAGTACCACCTGGGAAAAACGCAATTCAAGGTGGTGTTAAAAACTAGGGGTGTGAATCTTCACTGGTCTCACGATTCATGATAACGATGATCCTGTCAACGATTCGATATGATTCAATATCACGAGGCGTCACCACCTCAAATTTAAAATACATTGCTACACATGGTTTTCAAATTCAAGCAGTCAAATAAAAAGAACTCCCATCTGTATTGCATCTGCCCTTAAAAAAGACACTTCCTGAATGTAGCGGAGTCTGAACACAGCAGACAAAAGGCAAAAACAAAAAAGCAGCAAACAGAAAATCACCGAGAAACATCAGAAGACAACAATCGATTATTGTCTTTCACTGCATCAAGAATCATCCATGTCCGCATCACGATGCATCGATGCAATGATTAATTTCAACACCACTATTTAAAACTGAGGCACTGGTATCTTCTGTAAAAGTATTTCATTGTCTAAAGACTGTAGAGATCACTATATTTTTCCTCCCCTTTGACTTTCTACCCAACAGACAGATTCAGACAGATCAGCAGCCATCTTCCTCTTCCTCCTCCAATTCCACGACTACCTCCTCCCCACCTCGACCTGTCGCTGCCCCTTCAACAGCTCCCTCTAACCAGGGCAGTTACAGCCATCAGAGTTCTGCTCCTATACGTGGGCCAAAACCAGCGTTTCTACCCCCAAACCTGGATGAAATGAAGGTTAGCCTCACAGAAACATAAAAATCCAAAAGAAAACTACATGGTTAGTTCATGATCTTATGTCTCATTCTGTCAGTACAGTGAAGAGCAACAGCTCTCTCTGCTGTCTACAAGAAATGAGTCAGTGAGGTAACTGGTGTATAGAAGTTGACATATGTAAACGATTCTACGTTAGCAAAATGTTGTCTCAGAAAAGAGGCCTGCCAACTCAGAGCTGACAAAGAAAGGGACAGTGATGGATTATGCAGTCTTTTTGTTTTCTCTCTTCTTTCCTCTGATATTAGTCCTCATCTCTTTGCTTTTCCTCGCTCTTTCAATCTCAATATCTCTGTTACTCCGTCTTCTGTCAGGTCGCGGAACTGAAGTTCGAGTTGAAGCTGCGCAGCTTGCCAGTCTCCGGCACCAAAAACGACCTAATTGAGAGGCTGAGGACCTACCAGGAGCTGAATGGAGGCAGTGACACCACCTCATCTCCAACAGCAGGGGGTGCCACAGGGCCAGGGGCTGAAGGAACAGCAAAAACCTCCAAAAGTGCTGCAACCACCAAAAACAACACATCACAACAATGGTTTCAGTTTCAGTGCCATCAGACATCTTCTCAGACCGGTTAGTCGAGCAGAAAATGTACCTGTACTTCCTCCATCACCTCTCTTCACAGAATGATGTATTCAAGTGTTAAAAGATAAGGAAAACGTAGAAAACATAATGCATTGTCTCTTTATTTTCTTAACCTCTGTATACCTGATGCAGGTAGCAGCGCAGCCACTCCTCAGCAGCTCATGACCTGCGGTGGCACCGTCTCCCCCCCAACCGCCTCGCTCCCCCCCTCTGACTGCTCGCCGGGCGCCATGAGCCCAGAATATACCAGCTTTAAAAGCGACCCCTTGATGGAAATGGTCTGATTTTTGTTGTTGTTGTTGTTGACAATAATACATTCTTGAATCCTTGAATGCAATTCATTATACATTAATGATGTTTCAAAATAGCACAGACAGTCAAGATTTGTCCAAATCTTTGGTTTATGACCAAATACCTGCAAAACTAACATAAACATTCCCTTCAGCCTCAGCTATACTTTGTGCTAATTGTTCTGATTAGCAGTTGCCGAATGCCAACATGCTAAACAAAGGTGGTGAGCACGGTAAACATTATACCTGCTCAACATCAGCATGTTAACATTGTCATTGTGAGCATGTTAGCATATAGACTTCAGCATTTAGCTCTAGCATGTCTGTAGGCTCCCAGTTTACATACAAAGAAATGTGAGTCTATAGTCTTAAGCTCTTGCACTTGTTTTTTCATATCAAGGTTTGTTTACCTATTTTTAGTTTCTCTCTTTCTGTCCAGATGAGTTCACCTCTCAGCCAGGCGAGCCTTCAGCCATGTTCAGCTGCTCAGCTTGCAACCAACATTAAAGAAGAGCCAACGTGTTCCACCCCGGCGCCTTGTCGATTCTCTTTAAAGCCGGCCTCTCTGCAGAAACATTGCCTGGTTTCATCAGCTGCCCGTACCACTACAACCACAGCTC
>NC_050193.1:15491074-15563574 GCF_008315115.2 Sander lucioperca | reverse complement strand
ACATTTTATTCTCAGCTTTTATGTGTTCTTAATTTTTTTTAAATCGTTTTGAACCGCTTTTTAATGTTTTAGTAATGTAAAGCACTTTGAATTGCCCTGTTGCTGAAATGTGCTATACAAATAAAGCTGCCTTGCCTTGCCTTGCCTACAAGAAAAATACAACATCTCTAATGAGGCGTGTCACACACCACAACAAAACACAGCAACCTGCTATTCTTATGGCCATATGAGAAGATGAGTTGTAAAATGTAAAGCACAAGTCATGCAGGGAACCCCACTACCTCAATCTGCACCCAAGAAGAGCCAGCAGAGATACCAAGACATGAAAAAAGATTATCATTAGTCATCCTTCAAGACAGGAATGTTTGTGTGTGTGTGTGTGTGTGTGTGTGTGTGTGTGCGTGCGTGCGTGTGTACCTGTTGCGCAAGATTGCATTTGTGATGTATTGCTACTAGGTAGCGAAGGACTAGTTTGGTAGCCTCTGTTTTTCCAGACCCGCTCTCCCCACTGAAACACAGTAACACACACTCACTGGACAGAGATAACAGCCATCAATATGACTCAGTAGTTAGATACAGTTAAAAAAATTAATTCAGACAGTTAGACAGTCCTCTGCTGAAGAGGTCACGGCAATGTTCTGCGTTGTCAGATATGCAAGGCTATTGTGAAAATGAGTGCCTAATAAAGTGTGCCTTTCATCAGCATGGGAAGGAATAATAAAATATGACAAATACTGTCAATTTGAAGGATAAACATATGGTTTTCTACCTCAGTATCTTGACGTGACTGCCTGCCTTCACCTCAGCTAAAAGGTTAGAGGAGCTGTTAAACATAACTGGCCATAGCAAATGAATGGCTCAGAAAATAACATTGGGTAGCTTCACTTTAAAGGTTTTTTTTTTTTTATATTAATGAACGTCCGTTACATTCTAGCCATTGCCAAAGCTAATTAAGATTATCAGCTCCACACAACTCTCTCTGTGTTTCTCAGTATGCCTTTGTTTAGAAATTGGTGACTGTCGCACGCAGAAACCTCTTCTGAAGAGTCCATCATGTTTTTTTAATCCTCCGTGTCCTCCTTGGCTACAAGTAACTGTGTGGAGGAGGGGTGGGGGCGCTTGCACGATTACGGAAGGCTTGTGTCATGTGGATGCAACAACAGTGTTGTCTCCTCATGGGGGCGACAGAAACTACGCACTATAACTTTAAATACTCTTAAATTAACAACACCAAAAATACAGTGTCCAGTAGTGAGAGTGATGTCACATGTTGACCAGGAAAGCCCTTCCTACTGAAAATATGTTCCCCGCACACATGGTGCTTTTGAAACCTTTATTTGTAAAATGCTATGGATAAACAGGGACATTTTGACATTTTATATGACATTTCTGATACTTTTACACACTACTGATAAGACCAGTCACCAAAACTACTAATAAATAGAAAACCTTAAAATGATGGTTTATTACAGAAAAGTGTGCTAGTATATGCTTGTATTTAGCATTCTTGAATGGTAGGCTGGATGAACTTTTTTTGCATACTGGGCTGCAAAAGTGTGATAATCTGTTTTTGAAATGCTAAAGTAGCGGAAAATTCAGTTATTTTGATGGCAAAGTAGAAGCTCATTAAGAGTGAACATTATCCGCACTTTAGGACCACTACACCCAGCTTTTATTAATCACTTAGAGCATCCATTATATGATCCTTCTCACCTCCCTACTGGTGCTTGTAGAGGGTTTGACTTAATTGACTAAGTGATGTGAGACCAAGCTAATCTTGCATTAGGCAGGGCATCAATTCCACTTTTGCGTTGAATCACCTGAAACGCTCTCACACACACACTGGGCTTCATCACTGCCAACAGCTTAGTGCTAAATACCCCCATTAAGCAAGTTTGGCCAAAGGGGGGCAGGAGTGTGTGTGTGTGTGTGTGTGTGTGTGTGTGTGTGTGTGTGTGTGTGTGTGTGTGTGTGTGTGTGTGTGTACGTGTGTTTAGGGACACCGGCACCTTGACCACATTCCAGCATAAGGTTTCAACTCACTGGCCATTACTGGTCACTGTACACCAGACCTCAGTTACCCCTAAACACACACTCAGTGACTCCCACACAAACATAGGGTTTGCACATGTGTACTTGGACACACACACACACACACACACACACACACACACACACACACACACACACACACACACACACACACACACACACACACACACACACACACACACACACACACACACACCTCTGAAAGATAATCTGATCCTGGCCCAGACCTGGCTGGCCTTTCCTTACAGGTGTCTCATTCCAAATACGGCTAGAGTTTTCCAGGTATGTGCGAATGTGTGCATGTGTGGGCATTTGTGTATTTCATATAATTGTTTCTGGCCATTTCTGAAAGCACACACCAATGTGCAAGTGTGTGCTTTTACATCTGAGTCAGATGTAAATGGGCTCTGAGTGTATCTGTGTTTTTGTGTGTGGAGATCAGTTTTGACTTGGAGTGAGGCGCCTGTGACAGATAGACAGAGCGCGAGAGGAGTGAGAGATGACTCCGTCTTAAGTTTGCTGGCCAGAAAACCACAGACAGACACTCATGAATTTACAAACACTAGTCTAACTGGAGATGGAAACATAACTGTCCAAGAAGCTTAATGGAATATACCAAGGTTAAACCGTTACAAAACCCTGGAAGGTTACTAATGATGTGCAAAAAACATATCTTGCTGCTGGTTTTTACAAATAAAAAAATCTTTGTATCTATCAAAATCCTGTGTAATGATTAATGAACTGTATGGAATTACTCAGGCACATCTGATGTGATGACACAAACTCAGTCTTAGTGAATGGAACTCTTATGTATAAATCATATGGCTGTGGACTTGTCTGGTTTACAGGTACATGGAAAGTGATTAAGACTATAGAGAGACAGCCTCTTACCTGATTATTATGACCTGGTTGTGTTTGGCATCCATCATTTTGGAATAAGCAGCGTTTGCTATGGCAAACAAATGCCTGAAGGAGAAAGAGTAACACCATCAAGCTCAGATACTTGAAGAGATGAAAGCAATGAACTCAAACTCTAAGTCTTCGTATCTGTTTCTCCATACTTATCTTCTGTATTTTTGACCTTCTTTTTTTCCCTTTCCCAACTTAATTATTTACCTGCAACATACCTTCCTTTACTTAAAACATGCCAGCTTCCTCTCAACATTTTATTTTTCTTCCATTGCAATCGAGCCAACAAGTTTTAAAATAAAACAGGATAATTAGTAATAATATATAGTACAGATGAAACTCAATTTCAAAAATGGATCTATTCGGTTGTGTTTTAACAATATAATGTACTATAATGTAATGCTCACAATTCTAGCGTTCAGTTTGTTGGTTTTCAGTTAACTGTCCCCAAAGTTTGAGAGTAAACATGACTTACGGAGGGTACTCTCCGAGAGCATGACCCTGGTACAGCAGCACCATGTCCGTCCCATAGATGTTGTACATCTTGTAGGGATTCACAGACACCAGAATACTACCTATGTATGTCTGAAAAAACAAGGAATGGAGAGAGAGAAGAAAAGAAGGAAATTATATTCCAAAGAGAATAAAAAGAAACAGAGATAAAGAGAACGGTTTATAAAATCAACACACAAACTCCAATAAACTGATTTGACTTCAGATTTGTAGGTTCAAGAAATTTTTAGTAGTATAATGGTTGCATGTAGGTGGTTGTATGTTGGATGTGTGTGCTGATCAGATACTTGCATAAATAAGCTCCCTCTCAGATCTTTTCCTCAGGTTCAGCAAAACAGACCCTTCATGCATCTCCCTAGACAGAAGCAGTAGGACAAAGGGTCTCTTTGATCAATATGTAGGCGTGTTCCACAACTGCAATTATTCCTCTTCCAGCTTCTAGGAGTCATACATCATGTCTTTGAAGCTTCAAACCTACTGCATTGTGCTGCATATGCAGTAGGATTTTCTCATTCTCAATACTCTGAGAAAGGTAACCATGACTGCAGTTAATTAATTCAAATCTTGATAAACCAAATGGAATTAATTTCTTTGATTGTCAAGTGATGGATTGCCTTAAATCTTACTTTTCATATACACAGTTTACGGTTTACTGTCAATTTGTAGGTTTCTCTCTGAAAAAGAGTTCACTCTGATGTGTGTGATTTGTCTACTTACTCTAACTGTGTCATATCTTCCACTCCATCTTCCTCTCGTCGCTCCCGGTGAGCCATGGTTGGCAGGCTTCTGATTGAGTACATCTAAATACATACATACACACTCAGAAATGAGGACATGATGCATGTATGATCAATGGGCTCATGCATTAAAACATCCTCACATTCACATGGATAACTACACTAATGTGCCAGGAGTTCACCCTAACATTACATCTGCAACTACAAGATTACACCACAAACACAAAGACTTACTGTATAGTGCCCAACATTAGCTATTGTGTCTACTTGTAGTGTGAGTCATGTTTCAAAGCTTTTACCTTGTCAAACCAGTGGCCCTGTGGTTCCCCCTCCCTGCTGAGATTCCAATCTCCTGGTTCATTCCCCATGTGTCCCTGTACCATCAGGCTTTGGGGGTCCAGCAGCTCCCCGTCTCTATACATGGACCACTTATTGAGATTCTGAACTGTGCCGTGAGGTAGAACCCTCTCTGCACCCCACACATCCACGTCTTGCTGTAGTCCTAAGCCTTCAACTCCAGGGCCCTGTGCCCAGTGCTGTTCATGGCCGGATCCCTGGACCTGGGGTGACACTACAGCATATGAGGGTAGGCGGAAAGAGGCCCCCCGGAGATGAGAGTTCTGCAGGGCACCAGAGAGATTAAGTGAGCGAGGTTCTGGGGTGCTAGGTGCACCAAGCCGTGTCATTATATTACCGGGGAGATGGTAATTTGCCCCACGAAGGTTTGGGTTCTTTGATAAAGCATTAGACAGGTCAAGTGTTCGAGGTGCTGTAGTGGGCTGAGAGCGGGTCATCAGAGTTCCGTCAGGCAGACGGTAAGTGGCAGAGCGGATGTTCTGGTTGCGGAGAGCATTGGAGAGGTCAAGGGAACGTGGCTCAGAGGTATCAGCAGAACCAGGCTGCCTCAAAAGTGATGTGCTTGGGAGTCTGTAGGAGGCACCTCGGAGGTTGGTGTTTAACATTGCACCCGAAAGGTTAGGACCAGAGGAGGCAGAGGTGGATGCTTGAGTTTGGTTCCGTGAAAACAACGATGATCCATCTGGGAGTTGAAACTTTGCCTTACGCAGGTTAGCATTCATCAGGGCGCTCGATAGCCCCGGTGATGATACTGCACTCACAGCATTCTGTGTCTCCTCTACCGGATGTGTTAGAATTGAACCATCTGGTAATCGATAAGAAGCCTTACGAACATTAGGATTGAGAAGAGCAGAGGAGAGTATAGAAGATGAAGGGGTGACATGCTCAGGTGCTGGCTCGTTTCTTGTAATAAAAGTTCCATCTGGCAGCCTATATGTGGCTTTACTTACATTGGGGTTCAACAGTGCAGAGGAAAGCATAGGTGAGGAAAGGGAGTGTACAGGTGTGGGCTCTGTCCTGGTTACAAGAGTGCCATCAGGCAAACGATATGTGGCCTGTCGCAAACTGGGATTGAGCAAGGCAGAGGACAGCATAGAGGATGAGAGGGGTGATGGACCTTGGGAAGGTTCAACAGGTTCCGTTCTGGTGACCAATGAGCCGTCAGGTAAACGATAGGTGGCCTGACGTAGGCTTTGGTTCTGCAGGGCATTAGAGAGCATAGAGGGGGACACCCTCCCACCACCACCACCACCAGTGGTAACCGGAGACTGAACAGGTCTCCCGGACATTGTCAAAGTGCCACCTGGAAGTCTTAACATGGATCCCTGGATTTGAGAGGTCTGCAGTCCACCAGAGAGAAATGAAGAGGTACCTCTTATAGTAACTTGTTGAGGTGTGGTGGGAGGAGGAGCGGGAGAGGCAGGGGAGAGGTGCCGCTGAAGGGGTGAGACAAAGGAAGCATTACGTAGCTGGGAGGTAAGCATAGCAGAAGACAAGTGTGGGGAGGAGGGTACAGAGGGGACAGAAGGGGCTGCTGCCTGTGGGGATGAGAGGACAGTTGTATAGACATTGGCATTGCGTTGTAGAGGAGATGAGTAGGAGGCGCTGCGCAAGTGGGAGTTCTGCATCAAAGCATTAGATAGACCAGGAGTGGCATATGGGCTCCCCTCATGGCTCAAATGAACATCAGCTGATATATCCCCCTGGCCACCAGGTATGGGGGAAGGGCTTCTCTGTAAAGTAGTTGTGTAGCTGGCATTCTGCAGATAAGGGTTTTGGAGCGCATGCCCTAGATAAGGTGATGAGGGTGCAGGTTGAGGGGGGTTTTGGGGGTAGACTTCATACTGTGTTTGGGGGGAAGAGGGTCTCTGTAAAGGAGAAGAGTAAGCAGTGTTGGAGTAAGGGATGGAGGAGGGAAGAGGAGAAGGAAGAAAGGGAGCACCTACCCCCTGATGGGTTGGTAAAGCATTTGTAAGCATTGGGGATGGGCCTGGCTCCATCATTGTGTAGTCATACTGGGTAATGGTTTGAGATGGTTGGAGAGTACCAGGAAGACTGGGGTGATATACTGGAGGTTGAAAAGATGATGGCCCTGGACTCTGGGGACTCATAGCCCTGTGGGGAAAGGGGGACGGTGGTTGAGACATATGGCGCATGGGAGAGGCTGAACGGGAGGGCAGAGGAGATGGACGGGGCAGTGGTTGTGGAGATGGAGGTCTACTCTGCAGCCTATGTACTGATGGCTGGGGAGAAAGAGGACCGCTATGTTTCAAAGAAGGCTGTGGAGAGACAGGAGGCACTGGAGGAGGTGCTCTGACTGACTGCCTAGATTGAAGAGAAGGTTGGTTTCTGGGCATACGGACTAGCGGCTGCCCCCTACCTACAGGTCTGTGGAAGCCTCTTTGGGGAGTACCAATTCGCTTTGACTCCCTTAACCCTATAGGCCGGGAGCCTGACCTGGCTAACATGGGTGTTCCAGCTACACCCCCTATCTGTCCTGAGGAAGGGGCTGGGCCACTATGGATAGAGGACCTGAATGGGGCTACATGCTGAGTGACAGGGGGTCCATGTCTACTGCTTCTCTGGGAGTAGGGATTAGTTGGGTAGGGTTTCACGGCCCCCATGGGTACATGATTTCGGCCTCCAGCACCACCTCTCAGCCTGCGAGTAGAGGACCGGGTGGGGAGGGGGCGACTGGTGATCCGTGATGGGGAAGGAGAGGGAGGACGATGGGGGGAAGTAGGGCGGAAGGTTTGGGGGGGGGACTGAGATCTCTCAGGTAGAGGCGGGCTCTGTCTTTGTGGGGATGGTAGGGGAGGAGAGGGGGAACGCCTCAACTTGGATGTTTCTTTTCTACCTTTAAACAAATGTGGTCTGGTAGATGGCCGAGGAACAGCAGGAGGGGGTTGCTGTCTGAAAGACAGTCTCGGGGAAGGTGGTGGGCTTACTCTTTTCCTCATTGATCCCCGGGGTGATGCTAAGGAACTAGAAAGGGGGGATTGGGGTCGGACAGTTGATGGTGCCCTCCGGAACCCAGCTCCCCCACTTCCTCTTGACAGGGATGGCTGAGCTCTAACTGACATCCCTCTCCTCTGGTGTGATGAAGAAGCAGGTGGGCTGGGTGGCCTCCACCTTTGGGAAGCCTTCATTTGGCCTGCCATTGAGGCCCGGTGAGTGAGACCTCTCCTATGTAAGCGAGGGGAGAGATAGGGGTCTTGCTGGATGCCTGTTTGGATGTCCATGTGATGTGGCGAGAAGTGGGGTGAAGGAGGTGCCATTGCCCTAACTGATCCTGGCCTAAGTGATAGCTGTGGAGATGAAAGGGGACTCATTCGTCGCATTGGCCTAGGAGAGGCCACTGGTGAAGGCAGTGTAGAATGCATCAGGGGAGGCATTGGCGGATGCATTTGTGCAACCATTGGTGACATTTGCCCCATCTGGAACATTCGTGAGTCTTGGGGGAGGGACGGTTGGTACACTTGGGAGGCCAACTGTTGTGGTAATGGGGATGGCGACATGTGACTGAGAGAAACAGAGAAAGGACGGTGAGTAGGCTGAGAGAGAGAGAACTGCTCCTGTTGATGAATCATAGCTGTTGGCGTGGGGGCTTGTCTGTGAAGAATGGGGGTTTGTTGTTGGTTCATAACAGTGGGGTAATGGAACTGTGCAGGAAAGTATGTGGGAAGGGGCTGCTCATATTGTATATCTGACATCATTTCCAGATTGTTGAGGGCAAGAGCTGGGGAAGGAGGGGGGCACATTGGGGAGGAGGGACGAGAATGAAGAAGAGGAGGAGGAAGTGGCAGGGTTTCCACCTCTATTCTGTCTTTTCCAAATAGCCTAACCTGGGGCCTGGGGACCCTGAAACGCTCTGCTGAAAATGGCTCAGCAAGAGGGTAAGACAGCTGCTCCTGTCCATATAGCTGTCCTGTCTCAGCTGGATCCAGCCCAGCTTCCATATAGAAAGGTTGCTGATAGGGGTTATACATAGCAGCAGGGTCTGTATATCCCAGCATTGGGTCATTATATAGGCCGGAAACAACATCATAACCACCACTCATCATGCCATATGGGTCAGACATCCCATAGTTATAACCCATATTGTGGTCAAAGTAATCTCCATACAGCTCAGGGTCATGTGGGTCATAGAAATCATCCATGGCATTACCATAGTAACCATATGGCTCTGGCTCCACTTCATACAGCATTCCATCTTCACCATAGTAATACTCCATCTCTTCATCGCCATAGTAATCTTCATACTCATCATAGCCATAAGGGTAACTGTAGTAATCCACATCATCCTCGTAGTACAACTCATCATCATAATAAAAGTTGCCTTCATCATCATAGTAACCATATTCATCTTCCCACTCATCATCATCATCATCATCATAGTAATCCAGTTCATCTCCATAAGGGTCATATGGGTCATAGGTCAAAGGTTGTCTCAGGTAGCCATTAGGCCTCCTCCTGTCGTGGTAATCTTCCTCATATCCATACTCATCATCATACTCATAGCCCTCATTGTAATAATGAGTCTGTCTCCCTCTAGTGTCTCTGTTAGCAAATGACAGACTCTTTCGTCCCCGTCCTCCTGCTCGTTCCCCTAGCCGACCTTGGCCCTTAGCAGTCAGGAACCTCCCTGTCAACCAGTTAGATACTGCAGCCATCCTTCCTAACACCCGGCTTTTGGACTGAAACCCTGATCCTGCTTTCTTTTTCCCAAACATGCCTTTGAACTTCCCTCCCAGTCCCTTTGCCTCTGCTGCCATTTTCCCCTGCCCCCCTAAGCCAGATAAATTAAATGTCTTTTTAGGTGGTGTGGTTTCTTTTGGAGCATCATTCTTTTTATTAAACAAGCTGAAGCCTGACAGACCAGACTTTTTGTCAGCGGAAGATGATATACCCCCAAACCCAGCAAAAAGCTTGCTGGTTCCCAGTAGTGGTTTACTACCAGCAGGGGGCTTCTTTTTCTTGGAGAGTCGTAGGAAGAGACGGGAGGTGCTTTTGAGGTTTCTCTTTGGTTTTGGTTTCTCTGCCTGCTGTTTAGAGGGCATGCTAAAAGGAGAGGACTTCCCTGTAAGGCCTGTGAGGGCTTTGGAGGTTCCTCTGAGGTTAGAACCGAGATTTGGTGTCTTTTGTGCTTTTGCTGCACTTGCACTCTTCTTCTGTCCCTCTGCAGCAAAGCCCATCATGGCCCTGGAGGCTCCTTTGATGTTGACATCACTCATCTTCTTCAGGTTTACTGCACCCATCTTTTTATTGATCTGTGCCTTTCCCGTCTTTTCATCCTCTTCCTCATCACCATCATCATCAGACGGAGGTAAGTGTTTAGGAGGCTTAAATCCCTTTACAGCAATGGCCTTGGAGGCACCTTTCAGAGCTGCTTTCCCTTTCCCTTTCCCTTTATCCTTCTTGGTAACTACCTCTTCCTCAGTGTCATCACTCTTTTCTTCCTCAGTCTTCATCTCCTCTTCTTCTTCCTCTGACCCCTCCTCTGACTCACTGACAGGTTTCTTTCCCTTTCCCTTTTTTCCATCATCCTTCCCTTTCCCCTTAGCTGGTGGCTCCTCCGGTTTCTTTCCCCCTTTATTGTCATCTTTCCCTCCCTTCTTATCAACCTTTCCTCCCTTCTTTGGCTCCTCTGACTTGCCTTTCTTGGCAGCTGATTTTGCATCACCTTTTTTAGGTGGCATGATGTCTCCTAACTCATATCATTCTGAACAACTAGAGAAAGAACATGTTTCCGAAATGTGCTAAAGCAGGCCAATATCAATGTCAATGTTGATGTACTCTTGAGATTTTTCACATCTTGTCTCCTTTTTTCTCAATCTGTCTCTGTGACACCCCAGAAACCCCAGCACACTGTGTCCAAAGTCAGTTGTTTTATAATACACACAGAGACAAACCACAGTGCTTCAAAACACAATCTAGTAATGGAATCTCAGCCATCAGTGCTCGCTCGAATTACAGTACGTCTTCAAGCCTCAGCAAAAAAGTTGTTGTCTCTGTGTAAATAAAGAGAGACAGAAACCTGTCTAGGAGTGTTACATTAAAAACATTGAATTTAAAATGTTACATATGAGAAAGATTAATCTCACTGGTTAGAGTCTCTTTCAGTTTTACCCACTTGTTGCATCTGGGTCACTGAGTTTTTCCACTGAAGTCCATCCAGCATAGCAAAAATGCTTGTACATTTCTGTTCTTGTTCCCCTTTACAGGCTTGTAAGTAACTTCCCAGGGTCACACGATGAATAAAACACCCTGTTATCCCAGTGACAGGGTCTGTGTAGTCCTTTGTGTGTCTCCCATTGTTATTGCGTCCTGTGAGTCCGGCAATGAATCCTCATCTTGGCCCCCGCAACAACTTTGGCAGGACGTCCCCACAGCAAGGAGAGCCGATGTGTGTGCGTCTGTGTGAGTCTCGGCCTTCAGGGGTGTCCTCCTCTTTGTCTGAGAGCGAATGTGTATGCGCTCTGTATCCTCCCACATCCACGTCAGCTTGCCTTTGTGACCTCCTTCAACCTTCTGCATCTCTCTCTGGTTATTGCAGCTTCATCCATCCCCTGTTCGCCTCAACTTGAGGCCAAACCATATTCTCAGCTCATGTGCATGCACATATGAGAATGCTTATTGTATGCCTGTGTGTATATATGCATCAGAGTGTATCCCTATAATACAGTTGCAAAGGGCACCTTAATGCACCAAATACACTGCCCCGGGGTAACCTTATCTGCAGGCTCGCTCCTGTATGAATAATGCAGGCTGGCTGAGCTGTTGCTAAACTGTGTCTGAGAGGCAAAGCTACGCAAAGCCAAAACACACACACCAACGGTAGCAGCATGGACCACAGCTGAGAGTGATACATGCTAAAAATGTCCACACAGGCATTCAATAGTTTGCACACACACCAACCGTACATATGGGCACGTTTCATGCAGGAAGATACAATGTAGGACACTTTCAACTTTACATGAGTTATTCAAATAAAGCAAAGGATTAATAAAAATGAATAATTATTCAGTGTAGCACTCCAGCTAACTGAAGTCATTAGAAGAAAACTACCCCTCACAATTCATAAATTAGAGCCTAATTTAGAGTAGGCTGGGCGATATGGAGAAAATCAAATATCATGATATTTTTGACCAAATACCTCAATATCGATACCGCAACGATATTGTAGTGTTGACTATTGGTGTTTTCACAAAATATTTACACAATGAGATTTTTGATAAATAATCACCAGTAATGTTGATATAATGACTAAGTGGGTAAAGGCAAATAATAGAACAGTTACAACAGTCTGGTAACTTCAGAAAAGTACATCACTTTACTATAATGCAGCCTTTAAAACCAGGAAAAGACAACACTTATGCCATATCACGATATTACGATATTCAAAATCTAAGATGATATCTAGTCTCATATCACGATATCGATATAATATTGATATATTGTCCAGCTCTAATTTAGAGCTTAAAAAAACAAACTGCCATGATCCTCCAAATGTTCAGTCTTTTTCATGATCCTATAGTGTATATTAGGCATCTACAATGTCCATTGGAATTTTGAAAGGATAATCAAAAAATATAAATATTTTATTTGTCTTCTCATCGCTGTAGCTAAAACACACAGACACATACATACATCTCTTCCCTGTCAGAAGAGCAAGGTATAACATGGGCGGATGTGGGGTGTGATGGCATTACATAAACGGCAGATGTTGATTCATTGAGGACGATCTGATGTTAGTTAGTTCAACGATGATGGTCTGATGTTAATTCATTGATGACTGGCTGATATTCCAGGAGGTCATCTCAGTGGCAGATATTAATGTTTAATGGCTGCCCTGTGTTCTGCCTACGCAGCATAGATAAAACATTCATCGCAGGGAGCTCTAAATATATCACAAAGGGTCAACCCAGCCCTGGGCTGCTCCCCAACCAATATATTATACATAAGGGCTAGTGTCAGGGGTTAACAGCCAGACACCACAGAGCACACGGAGGATAGAGAGCAAATGGCAAAAGAAAGAAAAACAAACCTACAGCAAGATACAATAAAATAGTTAATACAGGCATTTATCTATGGAAATAGTAAATGATTTATTTTTAAGTTACGGAAAACAAAAGAAAGGTCTTCATCACTTATGTCAATTACAGCTAACAGGTCCACCTCTAACTTTTCTTTTCGCCAGCGGGAGTTGGAAGGACTAATAGTCTTGACCTGAGATAGGATCTGAGCAGAAATCTGTATCACGTATCCCCAGGTGCAGTGACCATGACAAAACTCTAAACTGTCTGCAGGCTGCACAGCAATAACAACAACAGCAGCTGTTGGTATCGTCTAACTGTAGACTGAGATAAGGGGATAAAGACAGCGAGGGGCACAGAGGAAAGTTGAAAAGTTCCTTCCCGTCTCATCAGATGAACACACAGTGAAGGTTGTTGGTCACAGGTGAGACACACAAAGAGATCTATTTGATATGTGTGATATGTATCTGCTGTCTGGCTGATGTGGTCTGTTGACTGAGTGAACTGGTAATGAAAAGAGAGCAGATGACAGAGATGGAGGAGGTGGGGAAAGGTAAGGAGGGAAAGGGGGGGGCAGAGGCAAAGAGAGAGGTGCATCAACGAACTGCTGATGAATGAACTGCAGATTACATGAACGCTGAAAAGATGCTGAGCAGAAAAAAGTGGGAATGAAACGAGGGAGAGGGACAGACACGGACTCACTGAAAGAAATTGAGAAAAGGATGTGAAATAAAAAATGAACTAAAAGTAAAGGGGGGGAGGGAACAACAGAACTAGAAAACAAAAAATGAGAGAGAAAGATGGTTATAGTGAGAAACAGAAGATGGAGGGATGACAGAGTAATAGAGAAGGACAAAGGAGAGCAAGTGAGAGAGTGACAGATGAAGGGGAGAGTCTCTTCATCTACGTGTCAATCACTGACAACACGCTTTCAGCAGACGCACTCAGTGACACACAACCTGAGCAGAGCACAGCCAACAGGCTCATTTAATGACTATGGGCGCACACACACACTCACACACTCACACACACACACACACACACACACACACACACACACACACACGCAGGTATGTCTCATAATGAAGATTGCATGCGATCACTGAATGCAGGTGCTACTCTGAATCATCTGGAAAGACTATCTAGAGATTGACAGCCACACACACAAAATAACAACCACACACACACACACACACACACACACACACACACAAAATAACAGCCTCATAAGAACGAAACAGCCCGAGCCAGCTAACTCTGGACAAGAATAAGACTGTACATGCTCACAAAGACAATGCTAACGTGCTGATTTTTACCAGGTTTACCATCTTAATTTAGCATTTGCTAATTAGCACTTAACACAAAGTACATTTGATGCCGATGGGAATGTCATCAGTTTTGTTGGTATTTGGTCATAAAGTATTGGACAAATTGAAATTTTCACCTGCTGATGGCACCAGATAAAAAGGTAGGGGATCCCACCAAGGTTGTTCTAATTCATCCTGAGGGGGTAATTTCATGTCAATACATCCATCCATCCAATAGTCTTTGAGATATTTCACTATGGACCAAAGCGGTAGACTGAATGACAGACAGACCGACATTGCCATCCCTAAACACGTTTGATTATTATAAAATATGTTACGAGGGTCAAAGCGCCCAGACAATATTTAGTCAACATTACTCTGCCGCTGGAAAAATGTTACTTGATTACGAAAACTATAAGGAGGAAAATGACGGACAAAGTGACAGCAAGGGAGAGAGCGTCTTTTCAGACAGAGAAGGTGCGACAGGAGGATGAGGAGGCTGGACTCAGGTTTCCTGTAAGCCTTTAAGCCTCATTCAGGTCTTAACCTTTGCTGCCAGATTACTCCGTGACTTGACAATGGAGAGATGCCAGCGGCTGTTAACACACTGAAGACCTGCCACAGAGGATCAAACACCAAGACTTGGATGGATGTACTGCTAATAGTAGACCTGAAAATGAGAAGCTGACTTTGACTCTAATGTATTTGTTACAAGTGAATTGTAATGCCAGTGCTTAGTGGCAGTATCAAACACAGATACAAGAAATAAATCTTCATTAACATACTTCTTTTACATGGGCTGTTCCTTCAATTTCTAGATCAATACAATCACGGACTACTTGTAAAAGGAGGGCAATTTTAGCATTTCGCAGACGCTGCAATGCAGGAATGTAAGTACTACACAACCTGTGAAAACAGAAGTTTAATGTCTTCTGTGCGTCTGGAGGGAGCTTTTCAAGGTAAAAAAACACAGCATAAATAAATAAATAAAGAAAGACAATATGGAGTTGCATTATGGGGAATGTAGGATCCAGCATTTCCAGAGCATGGCCTACCCTAGGGACTGAAAGTGAAAATTTCACTTTATGAGGTTTTTTTAACATTAATATGAGTTCCCCCAGCCTGCCTATGGTCCCCCAGTGGCTAGAAATGGTGATAGGTGTAAACCAAGCTCTGGGTATCCTGCTCTGCCTTTGATAAAATGAAAGCTCAGATGGGCTGATCTGGCATTTGGTCAAGGCCACACCCCCATCCTCCACCTTCCCCCCCCCCCCCCCCTCTCTCCTCCTCAATAGCATTTAAAGTTACAGACACAGAAATGGCACAAAGCTCATTGTGGGACTGGCTCTAGTGGCTGTAATTCTGCACCAAGGCTGAATTTCGGGAAAGAAACTTCAGATACAATATTAGGGGACCACTAAGGTCTATATAAAAGAGACTTCAGATACAGTATTAGGGGACCACTAAGACCTATATAAAGAGACTTCAGATACAGTATTAGGGGACCACTAAGACCTATATAAAAGAGACTTCAGATACAGTATTAGGGGACCACTAAGACCTATATAAAAGAGACTTCAGATACAGTATTAGGGGACCACTAAGGTCTATATAAAAGAGACTTCAGATACAGTATTAGGGGACCACTAAGGTCTATATAAAAGAGACTTCAGATACAGTATTAGGGGACCACTAAGACCTATATAAAAGAGACTTCAGATACAGTATTAGGGGACCACTAAGACCTATATAAAAGCATGTCATAGGACCTTTAATATTTCAGCCTCTGAGGCTGTGGTTTTGATCATTCTTTTTTAAATATGTTTCTTGTGAGTCCACCAACTTTATTGAAGTGCAAAACTAAACCACTGTAATACCTTGTTAACATAAAGAACTCCCCAGGATCAGCTACAACTAATGCAAAAAATGGCTTGTGTATTTTGACGTGAAGTCTTTGTCAACAGCAGCAACAAGACTTATCCTTTCTCTGAGTTTCGTCAACGCAACTGTGATGTGTAGTCTAGCTATGTAGCAACTTTGCCTTTTATGGGTAAGGGTTAGCCTTTATGAGCTTTTAAAGTTTGAAAGTGTGACCAAAATTATAAACAATTTCAAACCTACAATTTCAAGGCCAATTAATACATGTTTAATGCCAAAACACAGTGCCTTGAAAGACATAACTCTTCCAAGTTTCAGCAGACTTTCATGCAGTGGCAAATACCATTTGCAAATAAAGTAAACAGATTCTTCTTTGTTGTTAATTTGTAAAAAAAAAAAAAAAAAAAAAAAAAAAGTGTTAACACCATTTTATCTGACGACAACATGAACTAACTCCCAGTTCTACTCCTTTTCTATTTCCTCAGAGGGTCGCTGGGCTGCTTGAGCGTCACTGCTAGTATAAACCCACCTGAGCTACAACAAGCCCATCAAACAGAGACGACAAATTCTAAAAATGAAATTTATGAGCTGCCATACCCTCTCATGGCAGTACATGTTATTTTTATAATAACAGGCAGTGTTTGGGTTTGGTTTAGCTTACCTCATCTGTTTGTTTGAGTGACAGTTGAGATTTAGAGCTCTTATATCCACCAAAACGTCTGACGAACTCACTCGCTGTCTACCCTACTGGCTTCTGTCTGCACTGTCTCCTGCTCCTCTTCTGGATCCTCTGTTGATGTTCTATAGCCCTCTGCACACACACACCTTTCCCAAAATAACACAGCCCATCTGGACACACAATGGGCCTTCGATGGTAAACATACCCTATATTGCTTCATTGAGGCCTCAGTGATTAGCTGTACCTCTACAGTAAGATGTACAATGGTGAGTAAAGAAAGGATTTGGTGCAGGTAAAAGATTACTCTTTACATAAATCAATGCATCAGTAGTGCAGCGATTAGGTTTCTTAGTAAACATGCTACAACTGTACAGATGGTGTGTGTGTGTGTGTGTGTGCACTGCCTTTCCCCCCCCACGCAAGTGCTTAAGTAAACAATTGTGCGAGCCACTGTGCGTTAATGTAAGGATCAAACACACACACACACACACACACACACACACACACAGCTATCATCCTCCCACACTGGCATCCTGACGTCAGAGCCTAAAGAGTGATTTGTTATGAAAACCCTTTAGTGACAATAGGTTGTGAAACATTTGTGTGTTGGTTAGGGAGCCTTATCAGAACTCCTCACATACACACGCCACAAAAGGTACCTCTCACACACACACACACACACACACACACACACACACACACATGCTTGTGTTAAGAGGATTACTTTCCAGGTTTTGTCCTGAATTGTTTTCAATTTTCAAACTGAACGTTGAATGGACTTGTAGCAAGTGGCCACTAGGAATCACAGTGTATATAATACCTCTGAATGTTTATATCTGTTGCATGGTGGTTTACTTTCTGATGATGCATCCTGTCTCTTTAAAAGGACAAAATTGAAGTTGTGTTTGCGTGGGAATCTATGAATGAGTGAGTGCGGGATTAGTGTTTCTCTGTATAGCTTCTTTATGTACATCAATGAGCTAATTTATCCCCTGGACAAACATCAGTGCACAAGATGTACAGAAAACAACCTGATCATTTGTCAAAGGCCTTAAAAGAGTTTAGCTTCACATAAAGGCAAATGTAGTACAGCGCAGTCTGTTAGCCTTCACCTTTTGTAAGTACATATGCTCAGTTCACACACGCGAAAGCAAGACTATTTATCCATTTGTTCTGCCTGTTTGATTATAGAATGTACTGTAGGCTTCATATAGGTCTGACGTGAGTCTTTTGAAATACTGAATGAATTCTTAGTTTGGTGCGCAGAGAAGAAAACATTAATCATGAAGCAGTAAAACTCTACTCTGGTAAGGGGGCTGAATAAAGAAAGGTTCAGCATACGTACTGTACCGTAGACTTAAATCTGCTCTTTGTCTTATGAAACATGTTTTTTTATGGACAGGGGAACACAACCCAGCAAACCAGTCCCAGTTAAAGCTATAGTGCGAAGTTTCTGTCTCCCTCATGAGGAATTCTGAGTAATGACAACAAAACTGTCGGCGCGTCCACATGATACAAGCCTTCCGTGACCGCGCAAGCGCCCCTACCCCTCCTCCACGCAGTTACTTGTAGCCATGGAGGACACGGAGGATTGAAAAAACTCTTCAGAAGACGTAGTTATCTTCACGCGGGAAAGTCCCCGGACGCCACAATCTTCTGAACATAGCCATACTGAGAAATACAGAGCGATGTTTGTGGAGCTGATAGTCTTAATTAGCTTTGTAGCAACTCATTTGGCAATGGCTTGAATGTAACGGACGTTCATTGATATCAAAAAGTTACGCACTAAAGCTAAGAAGCTCCCTCCACATTGTGCCAAAAATAAAAGTGAAAAGAACACGTATTGTACTGCATAAAGTCCCAATCTAAACATCCTTAGGATAAAACAAACTGGTTTCCACGTCTATAATGTAAAGTGTCATAATATCATAGTGTGTCCTTCCTAGGATATTATTTCCATAGAGTAGCATGTAACCAGTAGTGGTCCACACTAAGAATGTGGCCCATAGCTAGGCTTTCTTGTATAATCATAGGGATAAAAAATGTGACTGTCAAATCAATTTAACTCTTCAATTTTGGCCAATTTTAGTTTAACGGTACCTCATAAAGTTAATATTCACCCCTGGGTGAGTCTACAATTAGTTGAAGGTCAGACATTTCCCTCTGATAGTTTTTCAGTGTTCAAATAGACCTCTCACTGTGATAACCTGACTGGACTCTCAGCTCAGCTAAGCAGCTTCATGTAATGAGCCGGCTGAAGCAGAAGAGGGCAGGAGAGACAAAGTAATCAGGGTCCTGATCCACGTCTCAAATGCTGGTGCGTTTTGTCTACGGTTGGTATCTTTTCTATTCTATCAGCCAGAAAATGTAGAATTATATGTATTCATTCAACAACAAAAAGTGTTTTTGTAATGATCACATAGAATACTGGGATCCAACAGTAAATGTCCTAGACCTGCATAGCAATTTTCCAGAGTAGTATTGTTTAGACTAAAACAGTATACAGCATTTGATCAGATATTTGTTTGCTAGCTTTGGGATCACTGTTAAAAATTGTAATATATTTAATATTTAATAAGACATATGTGTCAATATATGGTGGTGCATTCTATGAAAGCACTAAAGACAAACAACGGCAGATTGGGACTGTCTATATCAGGGTTTCTGCACGTTTCACCAAGTCAAATTTAAGACTTTTTAAGACCTTTTTGAGACCATTATGAATGAAATTTAAGACCTTTATCACAACATCAACTAAGGCCTAAATTCAGTTTTTTTTCAAGCCGCTAAACTTGCTCTTCCCCATAGCCGAAGAATAAAATCCGTTTTATGTCTGTGGTACAATCTGAAAGAGACTCACACCAATAACACGAAAGCTGATTTGCTGCAATATAAATTACATGTTGGTCTCATTTGTAGTCATTATACAACAAAATTATATTTGGACTAGTGAAAGAAAGAACTACAACACCACATAATAAAAAAAGAGAGCATTAGAGGTAGTGTTGCATGGATGTAGGACAATTAAGACCTGTTTAAAATGATTTAAGACCTAGAACACAATACTATAGCAAATTTAGGTTTGAGTCATTTAACAATGTTGTGCTGCATAAATGAATGACATTGGCAAACTAATTTTCATATATTCAGATAACTATGATAAAACAGAGAAAAATATGAAATGATCACATTTGAGAGGCTGAAACAGGAATTTGTTGTGGCATATTTGCTTGAAAAATGACTCAGACAAGGATAGTTGATTATCTGTCGATTGAATTAATCGAATAATCACTGCAGCTCTATGGCAAAAGAGTTACTATAATATTACACATGGGAAAACACCCAGGTTACAATGTATCTGTTTAAAATGAGCTAAGTGGTGAGTGGAAAGTCTGCAAAGTACTTTATCTCATTAAGACTAAACTCACTTTTAGAAATTCAGCTTACATCTTTAAATAACATGACGGCATACAAACTCTATGAAAACAAGGCGTATGAAAAATTCTAATTAAACTCCCGGTCCTTGCTTATGTGCACTGGCACCACACACACATATACACACACACAAACTCACTCTTAGCAATGCCATATGGAGCCAAGCAGCATCAAGTGTCATGCCTGCTCCACACAATACACACCCATTGGTCCAATGGGTGTGTATTGTGTGTATTGTGTACCTTTGTTTGTTTCTCTTCCTCCACAATATTATCCCTCCATTATTCCTCTCCTCTTTAGGTTATTCCAAAGCAGAATCTCTCCATCCACGATTCACTCTGACGAGACATCTTTAAGGCATCTTTGAAGTTCAGCGGTGTAAACTCACAGCCACTCTCTCTCTCTCCCTCTATCGTAAAGCCTCCCACTCAGTCCCCCTCTCCTAGCCCGAAGAGATGCTTGTGAATATTTAATGGTGCTATTGTGTTTGTGCATGTGCAAATGAATGGGGAGCATTAGCTGGGAGTCCATACTTTCTGGTCAGTCTGCCTTGGAGCATTGGGAAGCAGGACACAAACAGCTGGGCAGTAGGAATGGAGGCAGTGGGGAGGGGTTGGAGGTGGCTGCCCCTCACCTGCTGTACAGCTGAGTAGAGATACAGGTTGCAGGATGCTTATCTGAGGGACTCTAAACCATATGATCTTACAGTGAGGCCAAGCAGTGCATTTAATGTTTTTTTTTGGTTACACTTTACTTAAAGGTATCTACATAAGAGTGACATGACACTGTCATGAACGTGTCATAAACATTATAAACAAGTCATAAACGTTTATGACATAACACTTCTTTTAATAAGTGTCATTCAGTTTTTGTCATGACAAGTTATGATTAGGGTTAGGGTTCATGTGTCATGACTATGTCATGACAGTGTCATGTGTTCATGACATTGCCATGTCATTCTTATGCTGATACCTTCAAGTAAAGTGTTAAGTTTTTTATATACTTTATGGTCCAGGTAACGTTATATTTTTGTAAAATTTATTTTCATATTGGGGATTTTTGCAGCCTTAGTTAAAGTCGCACTCCACTCAAAAACTGTGTTTTGCTTGGATGTTTGTCCTCAATGTACGGACTGGCGGATGTGCAGTTTGGTACTTAAAGGGCTGTTTTCACATTTATCTGCCAAAGTTGGAAAATTTTCTCTGCAGCTCCCCTCAGCCCTACAGAGCTTTAGCCGTTAGCATCTTTCCGGTCATTGCTTTTGTTTTACAACCTACATCTTTACTGTTTTGCTTCAGTCTCACCACTCTCATAGCATTGCATCAAATTCTGAAAAATCAACATGTAGCTAAGCTAGCTAGCTGCCTAGTAACAAACAGCCAACAGCTTTAAGTTAGCAACTTCACGTTAGCTAGCTGTTAAACATAGCAGAGTTAGCCAAAGAGCTTAAAAAGAGTCAGATATTCCCCTCAGAAGTGAGTGGAGACAAAAACAGAACTAAAAGAAAAGAGAATATTGGACTTACATTCCCCAGGGGGCCAGAAACACCACTCCAAATAAATAATGTTGCTCCTTAACTGCCAGATGTCAATTCATGTCAGTTCCCGCTGCCCCCAAGTGACTAAAAAATGTGTTATTGCAGGTTTAAACATTTGCAATTTCAAATGTTTTTCCAATTTCTTATCTAAAATAAAAATTAACTACAAATACCGTCATATTATAAAAATAAGAATGATGAAATAACATTTCATGAGGAATTGAACTGAGTTAGAATTGTTTTTATTTCACATATTCTTTAATGTATATATTGTATGTATGCATTCATATGACTTTTTATTTCATGATTACTTATTTATAATGAACACTTTGAGGTCCATAAGTCTAAGGCAAAAAGCAGCTTCCTGCAAAGGATTAAAAAAAAGGTCCAGGAATTAGAGGTGAGCATGTGACTGAAGGCAATCCAGGTGAGATACAGTTCAAACACAAACACATAAAGGTGAAACTTATAAAATTAAAACAAACAAAGGGATTGATTAAACACTTTATGGACTTTATTCTTTTCCTCTCCGTTTTCTCTCTCAATCAATGTATCTTCTTATAATCAAAAGGTAAAATATACCATTTCCTGTCCACAGCCAACTCAAGTCTGCTCTGTCTCTTCAATGCATTTTGTTAATTTTAATATACAAAATAAGAATGGTGGCTAATTTTTCATTGCTGTATATCTACTGTACAGTGGGTCTTTTTTTTTCCATTTTAACTCCTCCGAGAAAAGTGGGACTCCTCCTGCTCCATCGCTCCTCTGTCCGATCAGGACCGTGTTTTACTTCTTAACGATCTGGATGACATCCTCGTGCTCCATGATGTGCGTTAGGCCGACCCTCTGAGGGCTGTACTTGGTACTGGTCCCCTGGAAGACCAACATGCGACACAGTTCAGTTCAGTCCTTTTTGTTAGTTTGGGTTTCAAATGTAGTGAATCACTGCACAGTGAACTTGAGATCTTCTGCATCCGCTCTACTCTGCTTCTCATGTGTCATGGCACAGTAAACACAGCTGTAGCTCAAAGGGTGATTTTAATCTAGGAAGGTCATGCTTATTATTGTAAGTGCCTTTTCCTCTCACACACCTAATTCAAAGATTCTTTGAGCTGGAGCTGCAGTGAATGGTGCGAGTATGGACATTCAATGATGCTGCAGTACAATAACATTGTTTACAGTCGGTGTGTGCATACACTGTGTCCCAGTGCCATACTATATATAATATCAAGTATACATTCTGTACTAACTATATTTCCAACTGTGAGTGAGTGCATACATTTCTGTTTCACAACCCATGGTGTGGGATTAAAGCAACATCAACACCATACTAAAAAAAAAATATTGCAACGTTAATATGTATGCTATAACAGAAGTACAGTTGTTTTAGTAATTTTTGTAGTCTGGCTGGAATTACCATGTAGTATAACTAAGCAAAGACGTTCAGTGGTGAATTCTGGCAATGTCCTAATTCGCTAAACTTTCAATGTAAAAAGGTACTAACTTTGTGTTAGGAACCCCTTGAAACCTTTTATCTGATATGCATATTTTACAGCAATAATTATGACCCATGAACTACTGTTTAGTGCTGGGGTTTTTTTTTCAAAATAAAAGCACATTCTTTTTTCTTTCATTCTGAAAAACTGTACAAAAACTACTAAATACTGTATTGTGACCACAAAACTGCATGAGCTTTGTGTACCACTATACCTAGAGTATACGGGCCACCATTAAAAAAGGTACAACCTATCCATGACAACTACAAACAGTCTTTGTGTTACTCAATAGGCAAACATGAGGAAGTTAGTTCAGACAGTTCATGGGACTAAAGGCAAATTACTTTGTTTTTAAAGTTTCTAAAGGTCATTGCCTCTGAAAACTTACCCAAACCAGGGCATATTTGAACTGGCCGGCTAAGGTTCTGTGGATTCGATGGCACTGTGGGGGATAAAGCAAAACAAGCATATTTGCAAACACATCACATACGATTAAAGCTGAGGCCTGTACTACGAATCAAGATCAACGTGTCCTGGATTTATTTCAGTTACTCGGCTTCACCTAACCTAACAGCCGCGGTCCCGCATAAGCTGTGTCACGATGGTGGTTAATAACTAGCTCAATCAACCCAGGGTTTCCCAATCCAGCGGCGCACGTTCACATAAAAGAGGCGGTGTTTGCACATCGTGACCAATCGCAAACATCTACCAGAGCCGCATATTTTACATCAGAAGAGCAAACTATAATTCTACATAAATATGAAGAACACAGACACAGTTTTACAGACAAAACGCAGGAAGGAAAGCTGGCAAAACAAATAGCCGACGCTGTATATGCGTAAATCACAACACTTATCAATATCACTTCCCCATCAGTCAGGCACAAGATCTGACCATAATTACACTTGTACTTTCCATAAACTGTCGTTGCTTTAGCCCATTATTTCAGTTGCAACCCTGGCAGTGGTAAGTGATCGTGGGAGCAAATAAAAAATATAAAAACATAATTCAAACCAATGTGTCGCATTGGCAACACACGGCTCAAGAAGCCGACAAATAACCTATACGTAGGCTAACTCCCTGCGCTGAAAATCTATATCTTTCATAAAAATACCAATCAAGGAATGTTAACGGGGTTGTTGATCTCTAAATGTTTGAACTTTTCTGAGTGCACCTCTCTCTCTCTCCGCGCACCGAGCTCCACCGGATCTTCTAAGAACGGTGACGCCGTTATCAATCGAGTATTGATTGGTCAGTAGGCGGTGCTTTTACACCGTTTGATCTCTAATCTCCAACATAAGCTGCTCCCGACCAGGTTTAGGTGTTCAGCATAAGTTACCACGGCGATTTAACCCGGTAACAAGTGATACACAAAACCCTGGGTTGAACCTGAAGTTTACCTCGTTAACGCCAAATCTTGCTTCGTAGTACAGGCCTCAGGTCTGCTTACCCGAGTGTTATTATTCATGTACAAATGTTCCAAAAAAATGTTGGTCTCGAGTATATGTGTGAATTCATGTGCGTTTTACTTACCACATGTTCTACAGATGCTCCTCGTCTCATAATGATCGCATCATTAAAGTCTGGGCGCTCTAATGGAAAAAGAAGAAATGAACACACATTTAATTTATTAGGTATTCATGTGCTTGTGACAGTCTGAGTGAATGAAAAAAAAAAAAAGTGTGTACCTCCTCTTTTCTTAGTGTAAATGCAAATCAGAGCTAGGTATTCCCATAAGCTCTCCAGAAGGTAATCCAGGTTCAACTTCATCCCACAACTGGAATATACATGTAGACAGAAAAGCAGGAAGCTGTTTAACTCCCACGTACAAAAAGAGTAAGATGGCAGCTTCCAACCGAGACTACTGTTATTCGCACAAACGCATAGATATATCTGACCTGATGACAACACTGTTAGGTCTGTGAGCCAGGCGGTTCACCTCCTCGATGGAGATTTGATCCACCTTATTGTACACCTGTGAATACCACAAATATTATGAGGAGAACAAGGAGACCCCAAGCAAATGTACCCAAGCTAAAAAGAACAAAGGGGGATTTGCCAAAACATCAGAACTTAAATGAGTTTCTATGGGTTTAAAAAAATTCAGAAAAACATCCTCGGACTTGGCTTCCCAGCCTTTAATATGTTTGAGGTACGAGCTTTTGACCCAACACAGATGCTGAGACTGACATACATAAAGGCAGGGCATGTAAACTCTGTTCCCGACGATGACATCGATGAACTCATCTGGTGTGCTGTCCTCCCTGAAGAGGACTTCTGCATTAAAGATTTCTGAGGAGAAGGGGTTAAAGAAATCCACCAAATACTAATGGGACTTATTAACAGTTCCATAGAAATGACAAGAGGACTGAAAAGGCCTAAGGTAAAAAGGACGAGACATTAAATCATATAAATCTTTTTTTCTGTATGCTGCCTCTTGTGATGCTGGCAGAGTTAAGGATACTGTATTCGTGAAGGATGAGCTGAACGAGCTTCTCCGAGCAGTGGGTGAGAGGAACTGTGGAGTTGTAGGATAGGCCGCCACCTTTCTTGGGCTACAGAGAGAGATAAATCACACATTTTTACCAAGTTTAGTATTATAATTCCAGCAATCAATCCTGGAGCTGACAAGCTACTGTGGATTGTTTTTTTTTTTTTTGCTCTGCTAGCAGCAAAGCCCATTGATGCCAGAGCATGGTACTTTTACAGCTATTTGAAATTGACATATAGACAGGGTCCTTAAAAGGAACACGCCGACTTATCTTCTAACCGTATACAAACTGGGAACTATATTCTCAGAAAGGCGAAGCACTGCTACTTGGGCGGAGTGATTTGCTCGCAGCACCTGAGAAGCCCCGTGGTGAGGAGCAGAGAGTAACAACGGTGCTTTTCAGGTGTTGCGCTAATCACTCCACAAGTAGCAGTGCTTCGCCTTTCTGAGAATATAGTTCCCAGTATGTATACGGTTAGAAGATGGCTGTGTCTCATGTGACCTTGTTTTTTTTTACACCCTGTGACTATACAAATCACAACATGTAAATAGGAAAATGTTGGCGTTATTTTGTCACTTATTGGGAGCAGTAGGCTAGATGGAGCCGGTTACCTCCAGGATCTGTGCTAGGCTTAGCTAGCGTTGGGGGCGTCAGACAGAGTTACAACCCGCACGGAGATGAGAAGGGTATGTATGGACTTATCTAACTCTGGGGGATACGGTGAATAAGCTAAAGTCCCAATAAGTCGGCGTGTTCCTTTAAGAGGTGGATTTCCTATTTTTTATCTACTGCAACCATCAGTCAATTTTTTCCCTCGACACAGATTTGCAACGATGTTTCAACAACTTACCTGTTGATATTCATGGCTGAGGATGAGGATAGAAAATGTACCTTGAAATAAATATTAGGTTTCGAGCAGTTGAGTCTGATGCCCACTGTCTCCAACTCTTTCTCTAGAAGTTCTCTAGAAAGATAAAAAAAAGACATTAAAAGGCAAGAATTAGTTGATAAAATTACTTACATGCCTCTCAAACTCACTCTAACAGACTGACACACGCACACATACACACCTCTGAACATCTCCTTTGGTGGCATCCAACATCATGATGACGACGTCTGCTGTCCTGGCAACAGCAATGACCTGCCGACCTCTACCCTTGCCTATAAAAAGTCAAAGAGTTACCCCGATTTTTCACCAGGCGCGTCTGTGCTGCGTTCCGGCTGCGCCGTGGTTTTCTTCCATCCTCCGCCATGCGCCCATGCCACGGAGCGTCCTGCCTGCCTAGTCTATATCTACGACGTTCCACTTCCGGGATTGCTCCGTTGCTGCCAGAAATACTGCCGGATTTCACTCTTTTCAGCCGGATGTCCGTTACCTTCCTCTTTCTTTGTGTTGGAATTTTAAACTCCAGTGGATTTCTGAGGACTATGGTTAACTGCTCCTCAGATCTCTGCAGGGTAAATCCAGACAGCTAGCTAGACTATCTGTCCAATCTGAGTTTTCTGTTACAACTTTTGAACGTACACGTTCCACCAAAACAAGTTCCTTCCTGAGGCTATTTTGCAGCGGCCACGAGGCTCTGTCCGGTGATTGTGATTGGTTTAAATAAATGCCAATAAACCAGAGCACGTTTTCTCCCATCCCAGAATGCTGTGTGGACTAGCCAGACCCTCCTCCGCAGCGCTGTGGGGGAAGGTCTGGCAATGCGAGAGTATGCCTGCCTGACTTGCAAATGTTATTGTCTCTACAACTACTTCACAGAACAGTCAAATGTTTATGCCTTCTCTTTTCTGGTGTTGTCCTGATAAAAAAGGATTTGTGATCTTGATTATGTTTTTCCACCTCCAAGATGAATTTCTCACCATTTATGATGTTGTAGATGAGACATATATGATATTGGGGGGGTGTAGCGTGACCTAGCACGTATATTTAGAGGAGCGGAGAGCAGCTTCACGCACGCTTCTGGGACGCGCCGTGATGCGGGTGGTGGAATATCGCTATATTAAATATTGCTCGCAGTGCCTCCGGAACGCAACGCAGACACGCCCGGTGGAAAATAGGGGTCAGTGTATAACAATCACTAACACGCTTTTTCTCATTACTATGAGTGCCAGCATCTAAATTATAAAATTAAAGAATCATTACCCTGAAATCCAACACATGATCATTCATTAATAATTAACACCATAATAATAAAATAGATATACAACAGACATCCAACGTCTGCTCAATTTGGGTTTTAGCAAACAAACTACAAAACCCTGAAGCCTAGGCATACCTTGGGAAGCACCCTCAATGATTCCTGGCAGATCCAGCAACTGGATGTTGGCCCCTTTGTACTGAAGAGCAACAAATAACAGTGTAAATGGCACATTGTTAAACAAGGTTTAAGATTGTTGGTGGTGTGGATGTGTGTACCTCTATGACACCAGGTATGCAGGTGAGAGTGGTGAACTCATAGGAAGCAGCTTCACTGGCTGTTGATGTCATCAAACTAAGGAAGGTGGACTGCAGGACACAACAGAGGGTTCAATTACACGAGCACATGTTGAATCGTTGGATTATGTTTCGCTCGTCTTTCTCGTGCCTTTAAACGTGACAACAGTGTTGGCTTGGTTCAAGCACTCTTGTTATTTGTGACACGGTGGTTTATGAAAGTAAAAAGACCATTTTGTTTTGACTATCCAGATCCAGACCAGAAAACACAACCCATTACCCGCCACGCTGACGTACCTTACCCACGGAGGGGAAACCGATAAGAGCAACACGAGCGTCTCCTGACTTCATGACATCAAAGCCCTCACCTTTGGCCCCCGCTGACTTGGTGGGCTCCAGGAGCTGAGCTCTGTATTTGGCTAGCTTGGCCTTGAGCAAACCCAGATGGTACTCAGTGGCTGGAGAAATGAATGAGAAAAGCAAATTGTGACACAAAATGTATTAACAGTAGCCCTGACTCCACAATAACGTAAGGGAGAAGTGCATAAAGGTTGCTATAACCCTGTAATATCAGCACAACCACCTCATTGGAGTTTAGATTAATTCATTTGAACGTATTCACTATGACTTGGAGATAACATGTTTTGGGGGAATTGCTCCTTTAATTGTGGTGGTAACTGTAATCAAGCTTACGGTGTCAATTAGCGGGCTTCTCCTTGAATTTCTGTGAGATTAATGAGTAACACAACACTGACAGCTGACACACAGACGGAGGAAAGAGAGATGGCTACAAGTTCGTTCGTGTAGCTAACACTTAGCCTAACGACTGCACTCTCTTACCTTTGTTTTTCTGTGTCCGAGCGATTTCTCGCTCTATTTCCGCGATTTTCTCCAAGATCCCCATTGTTGCGGTCCAGGTGTGCTCCAGCTACTGCTGTCAATGAGAGGAAATAACAGAAAACAGAAACGTGTCACTCCACAGTTGTTAGCTTTGTTAGCTGCCGCCCGGCTAACTGGCTAATCAGTGGGACTTAAAAAACAGCGAATCAACACATCTAGCTTTGAATTAACGTCCGCATGAAACATACGTAATGTCAACTGTTTCAAATGTTGTAATAGGATATAAATTTACACTTCGACAGAGGAAACACTGCGCGGCATGCACAGATGACTGACACCAACCAACCGGAACTCGTTCCGTGCCCATAAAAAGTCCGGAAGAAACAAGGGAACTCATTGTAACGCAAATAGTTTCCCATGTTTCTGTTATTATCGCTCACATCAATCGGGAACTGTGCAGCCTGGCCGTTACAATGTCCGCACGGTAGAGTCAAATATTAAAAAAGCGATAATGTGTCCAGTTAGATGTAGCTGCATTTTAACAGCCCGGACATCCCTGATGGTGTATGGATAGGTCAGTCAGAGTTATTGGGCAATATAGAAAGCGAACATGGCTGCGCCCACAGGACCGAGAGGATCATCTGCCGACAACCCGACCGGGTTTGAAGGTTTTCCGTTTGCAGCGGCCGCGAAACCACCGGAGGACAGCTCCGGTAAAGAGCAGGAGCAGACCGGGGGTGTGAAAAAGAAGCCATGCAGAGCTTGTACGGACTTTAAATCATGGATGAAGATCCAGAAGAAACAGACGGCAGCTGCTGTACAGGTGACATGAAGTCAAGGCGGGTTTTTTTGGAGGATCTGTAGAACTATTACTTACACAGTAGTAAAGTTTGGCTTGACTTGACCAGAATATAGTTAAGATTGTTTTAAATTGTCAATGTGCTGTTCTCCACCGATCTTTAGATGAAAGTTTGTTACGTCATGACGCAATGTCCCATGCTTATGAAATTAGGGTTTCATCCTGTAATGCCAGAGGCCCCTGGGAGCAACTGTGCAGAAGAAAAAGTGTCCCCACATCTGGTCCAATAAGGCATTTAATATCAATGATCAAGTTGTTTGGTCCTGATCTCTGAGAAACAATGTTCTGGCTGTGGTAAAGAACCTGTCTGTAGGACAGGATCTGAGGAATGTGTACCACAAATCAACATGAACCACATAATGCAGTTGGCTGCCTCGCTTGTTCCCTTTTTAAAATGCCAAATGATTGTGTGTGTGTGTGTGTGTGTGTGTGTGTTCCTGTTCTTCTTTAACTATATTCGTGGGGTCCAAAAACCGGGAGTCCAGTATACTTGTGGGGTCCGGACAGCTTTGTGGGGCCAAAATGCTGGACCCAAAAACTTTAAAGGCCTGTTTGAGGGTTAAGACTTGGTTTTAGGATTAGGGTTAGAATTAGGTTATGGTTAGGGTGAGGGTTAGGGTTAGGGTTAGGGTTAGGGGCTAGGGAATGCATTACGTCAATGACAGGTCCCCACAAAGATAGTGAAACTGTGTGTGTGTGTGTGTGTGTGTGTGTGTGTGTGTGTGTGTGTGTGTGTGTGTGTGTGTGTGTTCGTGTTCTTTTTTGGCAGATTACTACTTTTGTATTATACCGCCACCAACTGTACAGGAGTATGAAATACCATGAACTTCATAGAGTCTAGGCTTGAAATAATTCAAAACAAACAAACAAAAACTTATATTATTATCATTATACCAGTATTATTAAGAAAAATAAATAAAGCTTGTCATACCCTTTTCTTCAAGTACATCATGTATTGAGTTCTCTCCTTCCATTTCCTGCCAGTTTATTCTATTATCATTATATTTCTCACATGCAAAAATTACATGTTCTACATCTTCTTTGTCTTGGCATTCTATGCATAAGCCAGTACCATTTCCTACTATTTGTAAGGTAGCATTCAATCCTGTGTGACCTAATCTAAGTCTGGTATAGACCACTTCTTCCCTTCTGTTTAAACTCAGCGAAGTAACCCTTTTCCCGTTCACATTCTTCTGTATTTTATGGTAGTGTCCTGTGTGTGTCTGTATGATTCTGTCAGGAGACCCAAGCTGCAGAGGTGGAGCCACAAGACCCACAATGTCCATTGGACAGGGGAGAGTTGGGGCGTAACACCTGGTCCTTCCTGCACACTATGGCAGCGTATTACCCTGATCAACCATCTTCTACCCAGCAGCAAGAGATGGGGCAGTTCATCAACCTTTTCTCCAAATTCTTCCCATGTGATGAATGTGCAGAAGACCTTAGGGGCAGGTCAGACCTTTTTAGATTTAATATGCAGGCTGAAAGTCACATTTCAGGTCTTGTAGCATCTTATTTGCTTGCTTGTTGTTTCAGCACAAGCAAACAGATCTTCCATTTTAAGATGTGATTAGACAGAATCAGGCCACTTCTAAAAAGTACCATTTCCTCTCCGCAGATTGAAAACCAATCAGCCGGACACCAGGAGTCGCCATGCTCTTTCTCAGTGGCTCTGTCATATTCACAATGACATCAACGTCCGGCTGGGCAAGCCTGAGTTCGACTGCTCCCGTGTGGATGAGAGGTGGAAAGATGGATGGAAAGATGGTTCCTGCGACTGATGGATGGATGCGCGAGGACTGAGCTGAGACCTGAGAAGAGAAATTCTTTGTTTCAGTTCAAAACTTTTGAGTGGGAACACCACAAAGTTGGAGCTCACATCTCTATTGTGGAGAAACTTTACGTGAAGAGAGATAGGCCATGTGGTACATTTCAAATTCTTGTTTTGTGATCAGTTGATAAAACTGATGGTAAAAAAAATTAAAGATACAAAACGAATAAGTATCCCTCTCTGGTTAGAACCAAAACTCATCAACCTTAATTCCGGTTATTGGCAAGTTTTGTGTGAAATAGAAAACATATTTTTGACCAATGTAGCCCTGATTTGTCTGTTAAAGCAGTAAGTTAGGGATATATATATTTTACGTAATGATGATGATTACAGAATGTTTTTTCACTGTAATATCACTGTTTGTGTTGTTGGGTGGTATACTTGCGGAGTATGTTAATTTATTTGCATAATTTAGTGCTGGAATAGGTAATTAGGTCATTTTCTATTTACAATCATGATTGATCATTTGTCATTAAATTAAACATTATATTGTGTTACTTAAAGCTTCTCAAAAGTTCTAATTTACTTGTGTTTCTCTATTTTATGTCACTGTAAATTGCTTTTTGGCTGTTGGTTGGACACAATAAGCTCTTTATAAGACACACTTTGGGCTCTGGAAATATGTCATTATGTTGTTTCATGTAATACAAATCCATAAAAGTAGATAATAGATTAGCAGACTAATGGATAATTAAAACTCCTTGTTGTGCAGCGCCATTGGAAGCCTTTCCTCCTCTAGTCAAGGGCCTTTGATATCAGCACCTCAGCTATGTGACCTGATCTGTCTGTGTGTTATTAATAGACACTAGTTATGAATTTGTTATTTAAGGAACCAGTAGAGGACACACTTACACACTCAAACAAGTCTTAATGCCCAGCTGCTGCTGTTTGTTTTACTGTTATCATGTTACTGTTATCGTGATCCTATAAAGGGTTTTTGCATTTGTTCCACATACACACACAACCAGTATTCATCCTCAACCGTCATTTTAATTACTTGTTTTTCAATACTACGTGTGTTTATCTCCTTTAATTAAAGGGATACTTCACCGAATAGCATTAACATCGCTGTTGAGATATTGACTTTTGAAGTAGATGTCACTGACCTCTAGTGGTGTAAGCCATGTAAGGGTGCATGATATTGTATATCGCAGCCAGTTAGCCATTTTCACAACAGAATTCATGTAATGTTAGTAGTGAAAATGATACCACTGGGTTCCCACAATGCCAAGACCACTTTATTACTACCAACTGATGCTCATAATGTCATGTTGAGACAGTTTAGTGTTGAGCCAAATGGTAATTGTTGAGGCAGTAATTGGTGACTATCCCATGATAAGCAACTTCTGACTATACTTTTGTTATATCTTCTAAGGAAGAACTGAATGTCCACGACATCCAAATACTTTTGCAAGTCTAATGCAAACGGACAGGCATGACATCTTTACAAGTTACTTAGCAACAACTTCTTCGGTCTTTTTTAACTAGAGTCAACATCCGGTCAGTGGAACGTACTCTGACTCAGAACTCAATGTAGTAGCGCTTCTTTCTGGCACATCCCTTATTAGCAGCTAACTTCAGAAACAGGATAAGGAAATGAACTATTATTCCTCATAGGTAAGTAACTGATATAGCTTACAGATAAGCATTCTTGTAACTTAATATTACAGTTAAGATATTACAGTTAGGATACCTTGTGGTATTTGGCACAAGTACATCATCATGAGACTTTTATCCATGCCAGATATTTCATTAGCAACTACTGTGGCTAATGAACGATTGAGGATTATTCACTAAGTATATTGATTTGATATTGTTTGTTGCCAACAGTCCTTGTGGCTCATGTGCATCATATTTGGATGGAGTGCAATTCTTTATTTCTGTAACAGCTCCAGGGCTGTATCTGCAATTAAGGGCAATCAGGTCATGTTGACTGTTTTCTTTTTTCATTCTGGAAATGTTGGGATTTTAGAAATCTGAGGGGAGTTTACATTCCACATTTTAAATGATCATGTTGTACTACAGCTGTGACTTGTTGTCATTGCCGGATCAGCAGCTGACAGGGGGGCCCTGGGCAAAATATGAGCTGTTGGCTCCTGTTTATGCTTGGTTTGTGTTATTTTGACCGTCCTCCCCTGTAAAATGTCCACATAAGTCGTTTGTTCAAGCAGCAATTATGACTCATATTTACAGTAAGTGTATAATGGCGGCGCCCTCTAGTGACTGTATGATAAGAGTGCTATATTCCGCATAAGTGGGGGTGGATAGTTCAACAGGAGATCGGGATATGTGTCCAATTTAAAATTTAAAGTAAAAAGTGCTTTTTTGTTTTTACTTTACAGAACCAACGGAGCTACGTCAAGTTCCGCGTCACGTGCATCATCGGAAGTAGCATCTGATTTGAACCCAAATCACAATCTTTTTCTAAACATAAGTAGTTTTTGGGTCTAAACTGCGATTGCTTCACACCGTTAACGACGTGTTTAAAACTGCGACAGTTACGGTTTAGACAAAGAGGTAACCTCTTTAATTTAGATGAGGATGGAAAACGCTCTTGTGGGTCGTATTTCCTGCCACCACCAGGACTCGCGTTGGTGGTATTAGAAGGTAGGAATTAACTATTAGAAGTTAGGAATTATCAACCTATATCACTGTATAGTTTAAAGGACTTGTTGCAACAGAAGGCCCCTCTTGGATAAGTCAATTGCATTTATGTAGCCCAAAATCACAAATTTGACTCAAAAGACAACTTGCATTATGGGAAATGACGTCAGTGCTTTTAGAGCTTGATCCATATACTAAAAGTCAGGATATCTTGGCCTCTGCTGCTTTCATTTTGACCATATATATATATATACATACAGTGCTGCTCATAAGTATTCATACCCATGCTAAAGTTGACTAAAAAAAGGAATAAAAAAATCATCTTTTGGAAATTGATCTTAATGCCTTAATTAAAAAAATGAGGAAAAATCCAACCTTTAAGGACACCAATTTGTTTTGTGAATGAATAATGCATGTAAATAAATAAATGTTCTTCCTTAAAATACAGGGGCCATAATTATACACACCCCTATGTTAAATTCCCATAGAGGAAGGCAGATTTTTATTTTTAAAGGCCAGTTATTTCATGGATCCAGGATACTATGCATCCTGATAAAGTTCCCTTGGCCTTTGGAATTAAAATAGCCCCACATCATCACATACCCTTCACCATACCTAGAGATTGGCATGGTTTTATTTCAGTTAGCCTAATAGCTAACTGAGATAAGATCCATATCAATGCAAATCAAACCAGCTATTAGGCTAAGTGAAATAAAACCATGCCAATCTCTAGGTATGGTGAAGGGTATGTGATGATGTGGGGCTATTTTAATTCCAAAGGCCAAGGGAACTTTATCAGGATGCATAGTATCCTGGATCCATGAAATAACTGGCCTTTAAAAATAAAAAATCTGCCTTCCTCTATGAATTTAACATAGGGGTATGTATAATTATGGCCCCTGTATTTTAAGGAAGAACCTTTATTTATTTACAATACATTATTAATTCACAAAAAATTGGTGTCCTTAAAAGGTCGGATTTTTCCTCATTTTTTTAATTAAGGCATTAAGATCAATTTCCAAAAGATTATTTTTTTATTCCTCTTTTTAGTCAACTTGACCATTGGTATGAATACTTATGAGCAGCGCTGTATATATATATATATATATATATATATATATATATATATATATATATATATATATATATATATATATATATATATATATATTATGTATTATGGAAGCATAACACTAAATCCCTTTAAGGCCCCATCCATAGACATGGCCCCAAATGATTGTACCAGAAAACCGATTTGTATTGTGACAGTGAGTGGCCATAGGCTACTTTGTTGCATTTCTAACGCCTATCATTATAATCGCCTATGATATTCCTTATTGGCATGATAATATAACATTTTGCTGAAATGGCTTATCTCACCACACAGCCTATAGCGCGTTCACAACTGTCATGCACGCGTCCCACTCGCGGCGTCCTCCTCTGTGCCCGAGCGCCTGTGCATGCGCGCTGGACCCGTCTATACAGCAGAGAGCAGCAGCGCATCCATCCTGCCGTGGAGCCGGGAGCGTGGAGCCGCGAGAAGCGCACAGAGAAAAGAGAGAGAGCGACAGAAGATGGACGGAGTGGGATCGTTCGGAGCTGGCCGGGCCGGGTCCACTATCGACCCGATTGCCTTCGCCAAACAGCCGCAGACCATCCTCAGAGTGCTGTCCTGGGTGAGAGCGGGTTTTCCCGGCACTGCTGTTATAGTGTGTGTTTGTGTGTGTGTGGATGTGTATGTGGGGGCTGTCTGTTGTTGCTGCGCGAGACCCGTGACGTGTTCTCACTGCAAATATAGACCCCAGAAATCCAGCGATAATTGATAAGCAGGGTGTGTAAATGGAAACCGCGGAATGAATGTTTATATCGGAGTATATCTTCAAAGAAATGTACAGGGTGTAACCAAGGCCTGGTGGCTGCCTGACACCCTGACCATAAAACTGATTTTACTACAGATTTTTTTGTTCTTGGGTAGAAACCGACCTATCCTCATTTAAAAAAATTAAAAATAAAAATCTTCTGGCAGTGCTTTAGGAATACAGATGTGCAGCAGACCGGACCGGATTGTGTAGAAAATGAGAAAGATCCATACAGTCTATCCTTTTGATTCCTCAGCCTCCTGCTTCCTGTTATTCATGACTATTACTATTCTTGTTATTCTATCTAAAATACAACCGTATTATTTACTATAGGCCTACACGCCCTCTTCGTTTAATATCGCCAATCATATTTTCAGATAATGATATTGCTGATTTACCCTAAACGGTCATCGTCCGTCATCCCACCTGTGATTGGTCCGTTATCATCATTACGCACGCAGGTCTTCTTCAGTGCGGGGATCTCAGAAACACACCGAGGAGGGATCTGTCCGAGAGCGTGAGATGTGTGCAAAAAAACTCATCCTTAAAGCCACCCATGGATGTATTTATTGTACACATATTAAATATACAGTATATGATTTGGATTCTTCTAGTAGGAGGAGGATAGAGGGGCCTACTACATGATTTACTACTGCCCTCTGGACACGCTGTGAGCCTATTATGAAGGACAAATCCACGCTTAGCCCGTACATATAATACAATAATTGTTTAACTATTTGGGCTGATGCTTTAAAGTGTAATTAATTAATTGTGTTTCTTGTTGGTGTATTTTTCCCTCATGCCACATCACATGCAGTATATTCATGTGTAGCTATAATCAGTGGTGGAAGAAGAAGTAGTCTCCTACTCATGTAAAAGTACAAAAGTATTATCAGCAAAATGAACTTGTAGTATCGGAAGTATGTGTACTTTTTAAGCAGAAAACTGGCGCCTGTTACCTGAAGTATGTGACATTATAAGATTGTTAATACTGATGCAAGTGTTGTAGCTGAACAAGATGGAGATTGTTTTTTTTTTTAAACTACTTTATATAGGCCTACATTTAGGCAGTTTAATCCAGACGTCCCCCTCCTCGGGTTCAGAAGTATAAAAAGAATCCTACTCAAGTAAAGTACAAGTATCTTAAAATTGTACCTAAGTACATTACTATTTTAAGTTACTTAGTGACTTTTAATCACTGGTTACAACGATGCTGCTGCTCTCTCCAGCTTCACATACTGTAAATCCTACAGCTGACTGCAAAAAGTCGACTAATTAAGTAACAAGGAACTCAAAGTGTAAAGTGGATGAGACGAGATAAAGGGAGTAGGCTAAAAGGTCAATTACAGAAGAGATTAATGAGATATCATAATGCCAATAATATTGAATTTGCCTAGAATTTCCCTTTAACTGGGTTAAAAAATGTGTCTCTCTCTCTCTCTCTCACACACACACACTTTTAAATCATGCAAAGAAATTAGTGAAAGTTTCTCTTTCCATTTGGGGATGCAGTGCTGCGATACATGAGCAGCTTTATCATGCTGATTCACTAAAAGCTCCTGAGTGTGTGTCTGCTCAGATTATATCCACACATGTGATCAGTTTACAATGTACATTGTGTGTCCCTCCACCATCACATGACCCACACCCCCAAGTGTGAGTGGATTTCTGCATGTGTGTGTCACATGGCCCTATTCTGCCACCCAGTGTTAGTCAGCTGATCAGTGTCGGTGTAGCAGAGCTGGGAAGAAATACAGATCTACAGACAAGACCTAAAGAAGGGTGTTGTTCACGAAAATGGGATGAACTAACAGGGGTGAAAAAAAGTTTTATAGCATGAGCTATAGCAACCTTTATCACACACACACCGCCTCAGGATGATGTGATTCTTGAGGGGAAGTGAAGCATCCACCTCTTCAGTCAGTCAGAGAGAAAGGGTGGGGGGGGGGGGGGAAATTAGGTTAATGCCTTTGGTCTGAGCAGCACGCTCAAAGAAACGCTTTGGAAGAGTGCTGCCACAATCCTGTTTCTAGTGAGCCTGTGACAAGGGAGACAGTAGGGTTGGGCATCGAGAAGCGATTCCTACTTGGAATCGTTTCAAAAATTACGATTCCATCGGAATCGTTTCTTTATTGGAATCGTTTGGAATCGTTTAGAGGATTTGGTTTCAAATCCGATCATCGCTTCCCAATTTAACATGCGCAAGTTTTGGTTTCCGAAGCGACCAGGCGCTTGTTGTGTTGCAGCCTTGGAGCACAGTAAGCAGCGCTCTAGCGTGGCTTTTTATTTTACGTTGAAAAAGCCCGGTAAAACTGCAAACCACCACTGACTCAAAATAAAACGTTCCTCTTATTTGTGAAATAAGCATGTGACCCGTTTCAACTCCCCCCCTCAAACTGGAATCGAAAGGAAGAATCGGAATTGGAATCGTTAAAATCCAAACGATGCCCAACCCTAGGAGACAGTGAGAGAGAGACATGTTGATTGTTTAGGCAATAATCGTTACGTTACTCCACCTTCTCTTTCCTCCTCTACTCTCTCCCCTGTCCACAGATATTTTCCCTGGTGGTTTTCGCCTCCATCGTGAACGAGGGTTATGTCAACATGGGCAGCGAGCGTCTCCACTGCGTCTTCAACAAGAACGCAGACGCGTGCAACTACGGTGTGTTCGTGGGCCTGGTGGGCTTGATGGCGTGCTCCTTCTTCTTCCTGCTCGACTACAAGTTCTCCTCCATCAGCTCTGTCAAAGACAGGAAGAAGGCTATAATGCTTGAGATCGGCTTCTCAGGTGAGGAGGCGATTGTGTTAGTGGGTCGTATTTACACACACACACAACACACACATAGAGTTGAGATAAATATGTTTTCTCATAACGTCCAGATAGTCAGTCAGTACAAAACATTTGCACTTTGGGCATTTCATAGTTGACTGATGAAGGCTGGGTTTCCCCAAAATGCCAAAAAAGAAGAAGAAAAAAAGTAGCCCGACTGGGCTTGCTTCTTTGTTTCAGATGACTGCTCTTTTGCACCACAACACATCAAGAGAAATGAAACCTGTTAACTTACATGAAAGGTATTAGAGAAATGAGAGTGTTTTTCATTTATAAAGGGAACAAAGAACTGCTTCAGTGGGCCCTGGATTTTAAAAAGCAGCACCTGCAGGTCATTGTGTTTCATGTTTAAAGCTAACTTGGAAATTACCTTTTTTTTTCTGTTCTAACAAAGTGTTATCGTTCCACTGGTTTCTGGCAGGCTCCTGGGCCTTCCTGTACTTTGTAAGTTTCTGCTTCCTGGCCAATCAGTGGTCTCGAACCACAGCTGATGAGCTGCCACTCAACCAGGGGGCAGATGCAGCCCGGGCTGCAATCGCCTTCTCTTTCTTCTCCATACTCACCTGGGTAAGAACATGCCACTACAGAGACATACAGAGCAGCACACATACACACACGCAGCAATGGGAACAAATGCAACACAATGTTTTATAGTGACACAAAACGATTTTAAAAGAATTAACTACCCACCTATTTCTGTATAGTGGTTGTTTTTTTTTACATATTAAGGTCTGGAAAGGCTCATTAGGCATTTGGTTGGGTTAGGAGTATTCATCATAAGTGCAGATCAGCCTTTAACCAACCAATAGATAACTGACACTGAAACATTAAAGGGACAGTTCACCTTAGACTGTAGTGCTACTTATCAATCTAGATTGTTATGGTGTGAGTCACCCAGTGCTTTTTCGGTGTTTGGTGTTTTAAGCCCCCAACGTCGTCTTCCAGGCAGCAATGCCTGGAAGGCACTAGGATTAGGCAATGGTTAGGGTTAAGGTTAGGGTTAGGTGCCTTGAAGTTGACTGTCGCAGCGCTGCCTGGAAGGCACTAGGATTAGGCAATGGTTAGGGTTAAAGGTGCTGTAGGTAGGATTGTGAAGATCCAGGACTTAGCCAAAGAATTTGAACATCAACAATTTCTCAGTCCCTCCCCCCCTTTCTGCTAAAGCCCAAACGGTCTCCTAAGCCCCTCCCCCCACAAGGGAGAATGAATGCGTGTGCATGAGCAGTGATTGACACGCAGTTAAGACTCCCCCCCCCCCGGCCCTGATTGGTGCATCTGAACAGCGAGCGGTGGATTTTTGCAAATCACACTACAGGCTGTAGGTGGTGCCGGAGGAGCTGGGTTTTTTTTTTTAAATGACCTGCTTCATGTAGTTCTACTGGAACATAGGGTCAGTTTCAGCAAATATGACAGAAAGTTAGTTTTATAAGTCTTACCTACTGCACCTTTAAGGTTAGGGTTAGGTGCCTTGAAGTCGACGGTCACAGCGCTGCCTGAAGTCAACATTGGGGGCTTAAAACACCATCAAGCTGCTTTTTCGTGCTCAAAGCAGCAACAAATACTTAAAAAAAACTCAACAGTAATGTCTTTTTCAAGAAATCATGACCCATTTACTCAAGATAATCCACAGACCTGGTTGTAAGCACTTTCATGTAGGAACTATTTTCTTTCAACCAAACCACACCCGCCAACTGTATTACCGCGTTGAAGGAAGTGTGCATCTACTCATGGACGAGGGAGCTCAGGTGAGTTAGCTGACGTTGCAGCTCAGCCGAGGAGGTCGCCGTTAATGTTTACATCTCACGCTGTCACAAGAACAAGCCTCTCATCCATGAACAGGCTTCCTTCTGCGAGGCGATACGGTTGGCGGGTGTAGTTCTGTAGAAAGAAAATGTTCCTACATGAAACTGCTCACAAAGAGGCCTGTGGATTATCTTGGGTAACCAGGTCATGATTTCTGAAAAGAGACATTGCTGTTTAGTTTTTTCAAATGTATTTTTTCCTTTTGCAACTTTGAGCACCACAAGCCGAGTGCCGTATTATTCCATTACATTGGAGAGACCAACATCACTACAGCCGATATCTCCAACACTGGGCAACTCACACCAAGACAATTTAGATTGATAAATAGCACTTCAGGAAATAGGTGATCTTAGGTTTGTCCTTCAGGATTGCAGAATACACACACAGCTGTTGAATAAATGTACAATCTCACCTAAATCATGGGCAGATTATGAGACAATGGGCTCCTAGGCACAGATGCAGGAAAGGCCCTCTCCTACCCCAATAGCAAAAACCCCACCTTCATTATATTTACATATTTTTCAGCCACATCTGGCAGGTCAACCATGACTTAAAACTGCACCTGACCGTCACGCTGGAGACTGTGTTCCTCCATTCTAAAGCTCCTCTACTCAGATACTGTATTACACTAAATACTGCACACAAAATTTATATTATATTCTAAAATATGTCAATATCTTTAAATTGAACCGAGGTACATTGACATGATCAGGACATGCGCACTTCTGACTGAGCAATATGACTTTCCAAAGAGAAAAATTGAAAGTTAACACTTCTAACTGAGGCTCTGGATTAGAGGCACCCTGACCAGTTGGGCCACAGTGCCTGTGCCTGGGAGGTCCTTCTGATAATTCATCCATGGACTAAACTATGAACAGTAATCTGTTTCTGACTCAAATTTAAGGTGACAAACTGGCCATGCATCTGCTGAATCGTGCTTAATATTTTCATGCTGCACCTACTTTCAGTAGTTAACAAGGTTTGTGCGTTTAGACGGGTCTTCATCATTGTCTAAATATTTACACTTAGTTTTTTTAAAGGAATAGTTCTGAATTTTAGGATACACCCTTATTCGCTTTCTGAGAGCGAGTCAGATCAGAAGATTGATATCACTTTCATATCTGTCCTTTAAATATAAAGCTATAGCTTGCAGCAGGTTAGCTTAGCATAGCACAAAGACTGAAACAGGAGGAAACAGCTAGCCTGGCTATGTCCAAATGTAACTAAATCTGCCTTTCAGCACCTCTGAAGCTAACAAATAAACACTTTATATCTTGTTAGTTAAACCGAAAGTGGAAAAACAACAATTGGCCATTTTACGGAGTTATGTGCCGGACTGTACCTTGGCTGGGACTACAGACCGTTAATATTAATGGACAACGCATCCGGTTCGGCGAAGTGCTGCAAATGCGGAAGTGTCTTAAACCTGCATTCTATCTGAATTCCAGCAGAGGGCGACACGTGCCCTCTGCTGGAATTCAGGTTGGAAATGGTTGCAAAAGGAGTTTGGTTTCTGTAGAAGTCTATGAGCAAGTGACCCACTTCTCACTTGATTTATTACCTCAGTAAACATTTTCATAATGAGTTTATGGTCTCAATCGCTAGTTTAAAGTCTTCTGCAACACAGAATGATGTTCATTTTTTGAATTATGGTCTCGTTGATTTTAAAATCGGCGATAAAGCAGGGGGTGTTTTAGGGCGTGGCTATGATGTGATTTCCAGTGAAAGTGTGTAACGTAACGTAGAGTGTAAGCAAATCTAAATCTATTCTAATGTAAGCAAATCTAAATCTAAATCGTCTAAAATCGTCACATCCGCACCCAGGATGGCTGCACTCGTAACGGCAAACTCGATGACTCAGCAGATCTCCACAAACCAATGGGTGACGTCACACGTGCGATGTCCATTAATATACAGTCTATGGCTGGGACCAGTAACTTCCTGGACTCTCCACTGGTTGCCTAATGATTTGTTATCTTCAGACAGAGCCAGGCTACCAGTTTCTACTTGTGTCGAGTCTTTATGCTAAGCTAAGCTAAGCTAAGCTAGCCACCTTATATTTAAGAGACAGACATGGGAGTGGTATCAATATTCTCACCTAACTCATCATCAGAATGCGAATGAGCCCATTTCCCGAAATGTCAAACGTTTCCTTTAAGGCATGTCGAGGTAACTTTACTTCTTTAGAGGTACTTAATTACATTACTGTATATAAAACTACAGTACTTTAAAATCCTGCTTTTAAACATGGCTGACAACTATCTGGCTGTGAAAACTGAACTAGTGCAGAAGATACATGGTTTTTCTAAACTTTTCCATCTATTGCCCCCCTCTCTTCCCCCCTGCTGCCCCTGTAGGCTGGTCTAACAGTGCGTGCGGTCCAGAAGTATCTGCTCGGCACAGACATGACTCTGTTCACCACGGAGCACATGGACGGCGGCGCGCCCACCCAGCCGTACCCCTCCAACTCACCGGTTGGCGCTACCACTGAGACCACAGAGACCTACCAGAGCCCACCATTCACCGAGAACAACGCAGCACCCACATACCAGGTTCCCATTTACTAGATAAGATAGACCTGATGGTGGAAGAATAAGGTCCGGAGATGGGTAAGAGGAAAGTGATAGAAAATTGCTTTCTGTGATGTTACACCTGCAGTTGTTTATGTGTTGATCTGGGCGGAGTTTTCAACAATTGTTAAAGAAAAATCAAAAAAAGAACTGCCTCTTCTTTTTGTTCCCTCCTCTCGTTCCCTTTCCTTCCTTAACATTCCAACCTTTATCTGCTCTTTTCTTGACCTGTATGTTCAATTCAATTCCCTACTTTCGCAAATCCAGTGTTCCTCGGATCAGAACAGATGAGAGAAAAAGAAAACAAAAAGGAGGAAATGTAAAAGAGGAGGCCACTTTGCAGTATTTAAACACTATGTTTACAGCAAAAGAGATGAAGGGATCGACAAGTGAGTGACTCCACCACAAAGCAGTATCGGCAAACAAATAGCGCAGAGGCCACTCACATACAGCACCTTCATCTTATTCTTTCCATTCATCGAAGTGTCAAAATCCCCTTTCATGCCAAACAGTACGGGGAATGTTTTTTTTAGCTACAGTACGGTCTAGTCGTTCCTCCCACTTTCCCTGCTGCAGTTAAAAGTAATCATGTGTGTTGAATCTGCATGTTTCTTAACTTAGAGATCAACTAAGTGCCATACTGTACTGTGTGTCTCAGACAGTGTCTTAATTTAGTAGATTTCCACATGCTGTATAAAAAACAACAACAATGTTTTGTGACTAAGTGCAATATCTCACATATAGGTCTCTAGGTAGGTATATACTGTACTGTAGGTAGGTTAGTTAGCGTCAGATAAGACCCATTGAGGCACTGTCTCAAATAACATACTAGTCTTTGAATTGTACTTACAAATCTCAGGCAAATGTCCATATTATAATTGTTGATCTGACGTTGATTCTGCTTCCCTGCAAAGTTTGCAAGATATGGAAATGATATCTGAATCTAACAGATCCTGAGAGAACTTTTCATCCACAAAAAAAACTTGTTGACAACATGAATAGATTTAGTATTGGTCAACGAGCTTTTATATCATCTTTTCAAGCATTTATGGTCTTCCTCGGTGTAGTGCAATCATTACTTTAAACACATTTTTAGAGGAAAACCGTGTCACGATGCTAAATATTCCTTGAGTATTTGTGTACGAGGGTGAATTTTCCAGGTTTATCACTCTTTAAGATTCACTGGGGAAACCCTGATCACTTTTCAGTCTGTTATTTTTCTGTGCCAGGCATGGATGGATTATTGAATGGGCCTTTTGTGGCACAGGCCCAAGGGTTTCAGGGGGCCCCTGGACCAGAGCCTCTTTTTGAAGTGATTTTTAACATTTCTTGTTGGAAAGTCAATCAAACGACTACAAGGACACACAAAACGAACACAAAGAAGAAGGCAAAAGAGCCGCAAAGAGACACAAACAGCTACACAATGGCCGCAAAGAGATGCAAAAAAACTATAAAGTGACGCAAAATGACTCAAAACAACTACATATAGACAAAAAACAACCAAAAAGAGATTCAAAACAACTACAAAGAGTCACACAACAACCACAAAGAGACAACAAGAAGGGTGGGGGGGGTCTGTGCCCAGGGGTCCATTGTCCCATAATCCGTCCATGGTACCAGGGAATGTATGTAGTGTGTGATTTGAGACAGTGTCCTATATTGGGTGTTGTGTGTATAAAATGGGGCGAGTAGGAAGATTTTGGGCAAGTCAGGTCTGTTTATGTTTACGTTTAGGAAGCTGCCAAACTGCCCTGTGTTCTTATTGCTGTCTTCTGATTACCACATTACTTCTATGTTGTTAATGTCTATCGGATTTTATGTAATCACAAAGCAGGGGGGCAACAGATGAGCTTATATTTAGCCAGGGCGGTTATTCGGTGCAGTCTCAGGCAAAAGATCTGTTTGTGGGATGTTAAGGATCGCTAGCTGGCTAATTAATTGATCCTGCAATCCTGCCATTAAGGTGGAGGGGGTTAGCATTTGTTGCCATTGTGACAGGGATAGGGTTGGGCGGATGTTGGTCACTAAGGGCCCTGATGTAGATAGTAACCATACCAACCATTTTGGTGTGTAGCAGTGTCTGTGTCGTGGTTCACGTACACTCGCCATCAGCGAATCTGTAGTTGTGGTGTGTGTGTGTGTGTGTGTGAGAGTGTGTGAGGAGCGCGTCCATGTGCACGTGCATTAGCATGCATGTGAGACGTGTGGGTCTGAGTGTGAAAATGTGTGAATGTGAGTAGTTAATTGAATTTTGTGGTGCAGAAAAGTTATTTTCTTGAACATGTGTTTGTCAAAGTTTTAGTGCAAAGGAGGAAATCATAAGTCTGTTACACCATTTAATTATTTCCCCAAAGTAAAAATAGTATTTCTGCTAAATATATTATTAGTGTCACTGTCACGATATATGAATTACAAAGTATGAAAGAGTTTTTTGACGAACAGAGCCAAATATAAAACTGCATATTAGAGTGATATAATTGACCTGGAAAACGCCTTGCCTGCTATTCTAACTGATCCTGTGTAAACAGCGCCCTCTGCAGACAAGAGAATAGTACTGCAGCACTGGCTCTCAGATTTAAAAGTAATCATGATAATAATGCATGAAATTGTTGTATAGATCTCATTATATATTGGATACTATGTAATTCTTAAGTTGACAAGTTGTTTTTGCAAAGTGAGATTTACCAGCCATCAGTGCAGCTGACAGGATTCCTTCTTGTGTGTTATATTATTATATTAATCCCAGTCAGAATTGCGACCATACGCCCAAATGACTGTTTATTCAGTGATATTATCTCAACCTCATGATCTTGTGGATCACAAGTTGTGTGAACATTACCCACCAACTATTTCCTGAAGCAATTGGTTTTTGAAATGTTTAAACAGCCATTGTTTTTGGTTGATTCTAATAGGATATGAATATCAGCGTGCAGAGACTCCAGACATGAAATGTTCAAATTGACCGGATGCCAGTCCACGATAATGAAACTCTGACACAACATTAAAGTTATAATTCTTAAAGCATGAACAATTATGCTAAATACGAAAAAACTGCCAGTATTAGTTCTTTGAATCTTGGGTATTACTGGGCTGCTAGTGACCTGTTAACTGTGGTTAGGTGAGACTGGGGTACTGATGGTGGTATTAGGTACAGTTGGGGTACTATTAGGTCGTTTGGGGTACTGTCAGGTCAGGTTGTATTATTGTTCTCAGTGCTTCGGTCTCTTCTTCAGTCAGTGTGGTAGATACAAATAATAAAAGCATTCTCTGTTTTGTGCTCTGGCCCATGTACGCTACTGTGGTATTGGTTGGTTGTAAAATTCAGTACGTTATTGAAGTAAATGGAACCTGTTTGTGTTGCCGTCTAGGGTATGGTTTGTCCTGTACTACTGATAATATAAAAATATGATTATTTATTAACTAGAATGCACTGTTTGTTGGAAATACTTTGTTTAACCACTCTTAAAGGGGCCGTCAGCACTAAAACCTAAGTTTTATGTGATCATGCCGTTTTGTTAGACTGAGATTATAAAAGTAACGCGGGTACCATCAGTTGTGTGGTTTCCAGTATTAATACATTGCATGGATGTTACAATATCTCCCCCTTTAATATTGATATTAAAAAAGTAACCCCCATCGACCAACAAACAAGTAAACATTGATTTTGTAGCGTGCTATACCCCTTTAACATGTTTTAGTTGTTTCTTCCTGTTCTGATGGTGTTCAGTGTAAAAACGCTGTGTACAGAGATGTGTGTCACTGTCTATTACCTGAATGTCTCTGGACTGCAGTCTGACCGTCACTCGAATAAAAAAGAAAACATGTTTTGGACTGCCTGTTTCTGTGCCTGACTTTAATGTGTAAAGACTTGTGTTATATTTGAAGCAGCTATAATCAATATTTTATAACAACTTATCAAGTGGACAATGGAAAACAATGTAACAATGTGAAAGGGGCCGCTTGTAGCGATGAACCATAGACTGTATGGTGAGTTATAATCAGTTATTGCATGTTTAAATGATTTAAAAAGTTCAACAACTAGACATGGGATGGTCACTTAAAAAAATGTCATTTAAAGTCATTTGTGGACAGCCATAATCCAAGATATTAGCCAAAGACTTCCATATTTAAGGTGTATTATTCTGGGTACCAGTATAGTACATTTCAGGTAAAATGTGACAGACTGTGGTTTTGCTTTTTCCGATATGATTTTGTAATATATGGCACAGTTGATTTACATAACTCGTAATTGATTATAAAGACACAGTTTATGTTCTGTGGCAACCATGTCTTATTATGCAGAAATTACAGGACATCTAAAAATGTGACACACACACACACACACACACACACACACACACACACCAAAGATACAGAAACATACAGTGCTGACAGAAACAGCTTTATTGAAGCCAGACATAAAATAGAGTAAGCTGCTGTATGATGTTCACAAACTCTATATACACACTCATTCAGACAAACACACACATACACACAGGACAGACACACACCAGGTGGGCAGCGGAGCAGGCGAAGGGTCCTGAGAGAGAAGATGAACATATTGTGTACTGGATGTAACCAGTCCCCCTCTAAAGGCGCTGACACACCAACCCGATTATCGGCCGTAGGACAGTCTGGCGAGGTCAGACTCGAGTCCGTTCGGTGTGTTCCATGCCGTCGTCAGTTCATTTTGGCCGATTTGAGTTGTTGAATCGGCCGGTGTGGCAGTCGGACTCAATGACCAATCTGATTGGTGGAGCGCTAGCCCTTGACTAGCGAATAAGTGCACGAGAAAACCGGAGCTGACAACGCTAGTATCTTCTTATTACTAGCCATCGTATTTTCTTCCGTTCAGCGAGTGATGACAACAACGATCCTTTTGGACTACTATCAACACTCTGATGAAAACAATGACTGACGACAGCGTGCTCTGTTCAGATGTCTCTGTCTCAGATGTTCCGTCATTTCCGGTTTTCATTTTTTGGGGCGACAATACAGATTAGCGCCGCCTGCTGTTATGGAGACGTATTACATCTCCCGCGCGCAGAACGTACGCTCAAGTCGGCGTCGCTGCGGTGTGTTCCGAGGCACTTTTTTGACCTCAGGGAGCCGACTGATCAGTACGACTGCCTTTTCTGCCGACAGTCAGCCGTCAGGTTGGTGTGTCAGAGCCTTTACAGAGTAAACATGCCCAGTGTGTCACTGCTACAATCAGACGGAGGCAGAGTGGAGAGTGAGTAGGGGAATGACTGCTTTTTTGTGTTGCAAGCATTATGATAACACTAGGAATTTCTTCATTATTACTCATTATAACAAAAAGTATACCTTAATAAAACCTTGAGACAAATTAGAAAGAGTTACTGGTAACCTCAGTGGTTTGTGTCTCATTGTACTACTGATGCTTTAAAACTAGATGGATTATTTGAACATGCAACTGCGAAAATACGCAATTCACGCTTTCATTGTTGAGTTTCCATTTGAAACCTTGTGGAACACCACTAAATAGCCAGCCCATAATCAGCCGATTAACCACATCTAATGGCGAGTGATGTGAACAGAATAAAAGAAAATGGTATATATTAACAAACATTCAAACAGTCAACCTAAATTTGTTCTGATTTCTGAAGCAGCTTTTTTTCTTGTCACTTACCCTCCTACACAACGCTAACAATCCATTCACTCAAACACTCAACAGGCCTTCCTCTGCATGAAGCAACAAACAATTAAAAACAATTAAACAGCTACACTTAAATAAATATGGTGCTAAATAGTTAAACCGAACATATGTGTTTATTTTGTTATTTAACCAAGCAGCCCCGCTGGCGATATCATACATACTTTATCAACTTTGATGTCAACAAAATACATTTTGTCATCTTCGGTCTAAGTGAAAACACAAAGCAAGGTAAAAAATGTAAATCAATACAATTTTTGGAACAAGAAGCAAGCATTCAAGTAAGGCCTTAGCTTGTCTCTCCTCTTTCATTAAATAAAATCAACAGTTCTAGTTAGATGTTGCCGGTGCCAGTGCCAGCTGGAGACGTCCTCGAGGGATGCGAGAGGAAATAAGAGCTGAGACGGGGCAACACTGTGTTTAAACTGTGAAACCATTCACATAAACCTATCAACATGATCCCCTTAGAAAGTAATAACACCATAAACCATCTTAAATTCCAATTTGTTATGAGCTATAAGCCCCAAACTCCACTGGGACATGGTCCCCAACAAACAGGCTGCTGTTTTCCACACTGGCTGCTGCATGGGCAACTGAAAACCTGACCCACAATGGCAAACGGAGCTGAGGAAAACGAGGGGCTAGCTGATGATACGGCTAATTGACTGCAAGGAAGGGAACTCCTCATTCTCCCCAGTGTGCAGGGTTTTGTGGGAGTTGAAGTCTTTAGGGGCCAGTACCTGTCTGCAAGTGGGGCACACCTGGCAGTCCAACTCAGCTGCTGCGTTAGCCAATGCGGTCGGCATCTGCCAGGCGTTCTTCTTGTTCTTGTTCTTCTTTCCTCCTCCAGTGCCTGACTGCTTCTCCAGCGCCTTACAGTCTGCCTGGGCAGTCAGGAGCTCCTGCTGCTTGCCAGTGTCTGGCAAGAGCACCAGCAGCTCGTTGAAGATGCGGTTGAAGTCATCTCCGAGCAGGTCCTTACAGCTGCTGTGGTACTGGACTGCTGATATCACACTCTGGGAACAAAGTGAGCAGGTCAGGAGAAGGGTAAAGGAAGCCATCAAGCTATCGACACGTAACTATTTACTTGGGGCTTCAAAACTGTAGTATTATATCCGTTTTTGTATCCACATTTACCAACTAATGAGTATGTTTTATGTATTAAAATGTTAATATATACAAAATTCATCCGTTGTTATAATAATTTGTGTACACAATTCCAGGAGTAAATATTGTGATTAATGATGGGAACGTCACACAATACTTCTCAGGATCATAATTTTGATTATAATGTGGCAAGTACCTGTCTGAACTGTGCAGAGAAGTTTTTGAACTGGTTGAACTTTGACTCATCGTTGTGGAGGTACTTTCTAATGGACTGGATTAGCTCCAGGTTCCTCTGATGGAAGTCCTCTGGCACCAGGTAACCACTGCTTGACACCTTGGGGGGCCTTGGACACAATGCAAATTTATGCAGTTTTTTTTTTTTTTTTTTTTTTTTTTTTAAAATCATGCATTCACCCACTTAGTACCTCACAAGGCCAACACGGAGATCAACAAAATATTAGTCAAACGGACAAACCAAAAGGAGATCCTGTATAAAAAGGGGAGATTATCTTACGGGTTGACTGCAGACTGAGCGGGCTCCACCACATTGCTGTTGAGGGGGATCCCAGTGAATCCAGGGGGAGGTTTAGTGGCTGAGATACCCAGGCCAGGTGGAGGTGGGGGCAAAGCTGGGGATGGGGCAGGAGCTGAGGCCTTCAGCGGGAAGGAGGACTTGAAGCCTGAGAGATTAACACAGTGTGTGAGCTACAACTGTACTACTGCAACAGGATGACCACAACAACTGACCTTAATGTGTAAGGTAAGGCATTACGTATGATAGTAAGTAAAAAAGGTAAGGGGAGAAAAGAAATTGTTAAAAGACAATAGATGGAATTAGAGCTGGGCAATATATCGATATTATATCGATATCGTGATACGAGACTAGATATTAGACTTAGATTTTGGATATCGTAATATGGCATAAGTGTTGTCTTTTCCTGGTTTTAAAGGCTGCATTATAGTAAAGTGATGTACTTTTCTGAACTTACCAGACTGTTGTAACTGTTCTATTATTTGCCTTTACCCACTTAGTCATTATATCCACATTACTGATGATTATTTATCAAAAATCTCATTGTGTAAATATTTTGTGAAAGCACCAATAGTCAACACTACAATATCGTTGCGGTATCGATATCTAGGTATTTGGTCAAAAATATTGTGATATTTGATTTCCTCCATATCGCCCAGCCCTAGATGGAATAGTGTGGATATTATGTAGTGCTGTACCTGGTGGGGGGTTCTTGGTCATGAGAGCAGGGAACTCTTCCTCTTGATCAAGAGGGGGATCTGGCTTGGGATGGAGGGTTATTGCAACTGCCTCCTTACTAATGGGTGGTGATTTCTCAGGGTGGCCATTAGCCAATCCACTCATCAGTGGTGCTGTCGCAGCACTGGAGGGGGGTTTGTTCCAACTTTTCTCAGGGACGTTCTCCTTTTGTGCCGCTGTTTCCACTGAGTTTGCAACCACAGTTTGTGTCGTCCCTGACACTGAAGACACAGACGTAGAGGGATCAGCCGTGTTCTTCTGCGTTTTTTTCTTCTTGCTGGCTTTGGAGGTAGGGGGAGTGTTGGGGGTCGGATTTGGAGGGTTGGTGGTCACAGCGGAGGGTTTGCTCTTGCCTCCTTTAACAGTGAGCAAAGAGGAGATATCCATCATGGTGGGCACTGAGCGGAACTCTTGCTGAGTCACTCCTCCCCCGTTGTTATCATCATCAGATGAAGGAGGAGACCGGGTAGATGTTGGTTTTCCGTTCTCGCCTACCTTTTTCTTCCTCCGTGAAGATGAAGAGTTTGAGGAGAGGAGCTGAGGGCCAGAAGATGAAGTTGAGAGAGGAGGAGGAGGTGGTCTTGAGGACGGTGGGGGTTGAGTGTTGGGTTTAGTTACAGCAGTATGGTTGGACCAAGCAGACTTGGTGCCAGCTGCATGTTTGAGGGGCCGGATTTTGGACACAAGCGCTGGAAAATCCTCCTCCTGGAAAGAGGAATTCTTCTTAGGCTGGGCAGAGTAAGCTGGGGTCATAGGGGATGCAACAGATACAGCTGAGAGGCTAGGGAAGTCATCTTCCTTCAGAGCTGCATGGGCTGCTGTTAGCGGCACATGACATGGCTTTACACTGGAAAGAAACAGACAGCAACAACATAAATTGAACATTTCAGCACACCATGGTGTATGATGAGGATTGCAGTTTGTACTGTGCGTAAAAATTTACATGGCTGGAGCAGCTCTGGCTCCTAAAGCTGGGAAGTCGTCTTCTTCATCACCTAGATTAGCGGTCTTCATCGTTCTTACTGTTAAAGAAAAAGAAATACGTCAGCACAGTGAGGGTTTGGCTGGTGATGATCTCTCTGCTGCTCCTGCAATACTTGTAGGCCTATTTGCCCTTACAGCTAAATTACTGGCATCCCATGATGCAACAAGACTATTTAGGGGACAGCTGTGCAACTAAACCAAATGGTAAACGCAAAAAAACAACACACCCAGAACAACAAGTATACTAGGGGTGGAACGGATGTACTGTAGCTGTATCCCTTCTCGCCTCGACCACAAATGGCCTCCAGGCCCGTTTGCTTTGCTGTGCTCCGGTATTAGCTGTAGCTCGGCCGTTAGCGCCACTATCAGCTGTTAGCTCCGCTGTTAGCTGTTAGCTCCGCCGTTAGCTGTTAGCTCCGCCGTTAGCTGTTAGCTCCGCCGTTAGCTCCGCCGTTAGCTGTTAGCCCCGCCGTTAGCGTGTGAAGCTAACACCAAAACTCGTCAACTGCTCTGTGTAACCGAAGCTGCTCTTTTAACACCCCTGCTCTGTGCATTCACATATGAGAGCAGTGCTTGTCTCCCATATCACACTACTAGCTGATTGTCTTATTTTGTTTACAAGTTCCAGATGGAGTCTGGAGATGATGCAGGGTACTTATTGTTTACTGTTTACATCTTACTTTATACACTTCAAGCTGTTAAAGCTAGCTCAGGGGAGAGACTGGATGACACTAGGTGGTACAGCCTGAGACATGCACAATAAAAAAATTTGCTTTCTGCATTTTTGTTTTGCTTTTCCCTCCATTGTACCGAACCGTGATGTCTGAACTGAGGTATGAACCGAACCGTGACTTCTGTGTACCGTTCCACCCCTAAAGTATACTTATAATATTTTCGTTTTTCCACCTGGAGGTTTGCTTATTGGTTTGATGTGTCCGGTCCTGTGTCTGGCCTCTTCTGGTTCTGTTCTCTCCGTCCTCTCCTCTCTGCAGTGTTTGGGAGCGATCCTCTCCTGCATGGCTCCTCTCTCGTGCATGGCTCCTCTCTCGTGCATGGCTCCTCTCTCGTGCATGGCTCCTCTCTCGTGCATGGCTATTCTCTCGTGCATGGCTCCTCTCTCGTGCATGGCTCCTCTCTCCTGCATCGCTCCTCTCTCCTGCATCGCTCCTCTCTCCTCCTGTCTATGCTTTGCCATGGATGCCCTCATAGCCGCTGCCAACTCCCTGTCCTCTTCATCTCTGCACGGACAGACACACTTTGAAATTCAAAACTCAAAAGGAAACAAATACGTGACAAAATGGCTGTGAACTGATTGGAATTTGACTGTAACAGCTACTAGGCTTGGGGCGATCACTTCTATTTTCATATCGTCCAATCATAGTTACTTGAATTGGCACTTGGCAATTGAAAATACAGTACAGGGTTGTGGCACTCAGTTGTGACAACGTCATGCAGCCATTCATCAAATATTTTCCACGTTCACTCTTCAACAATGGCACTGGATGCTCGGCAGTCCAGTTGTCAGGCTCACGATAGCATTCACCTATTTGTCTATTATGCAAATGTTCTGTTTGCTGTTGGTGCACACACACAAAGGAGTCTACCCCACAACATGTGAAGTGGCGGGTCTGATGCTTACTTGCGATACACAGTCATAAATCTCCATCCAATCACACAGCAATGATAAGCTAGACAGACACACTTACCGGATGTATCTCCAGCTCTTCTGTCCCGCGTGAGGCCTTCCTCTTCCTCCTCGAGTCTGACGCATCTCCTCATAGTCCTCGCCTGTCACCGTACCTAAGGACGGACGGACACACAGACACACACAAAGTTTATTCACCTTCAAACTACAGTTATATCAACATAAGTCTCTCTCACACAGACACAAAAACAGAGCAATAACATGCTCACAACCTTCATTTCTCCTCTGTTGTCTCGGGGCGTAGTTAAACTGCAGGTCGATGTGGCGGTTCTGTCGAGCCTCTGCTCGGTTCTTGCTGTGTGCTGCAGCCTTGTGGGCCTTGTAGTCAATCTCAGAGCGGAATGCATGGGTGAACTGTTCTGTGGCACAGCGGCCCTCCTCACACAGATAGTGACTCTCTCTGAAGTGCTCGCTCAGGTACGGGTAATCACTGTTGATAGCAGGGTTAAAAAAAATACAATTTAAAAACAACTAAATTGACCTACAGAGCGACCCCTATAGTGACCAAATGGGGGTTCTCTGTGTGTGTGTAAAACTAAGCTATACACACACCTGTAGTATTCCTGGGAACCGTCTGCATCACAGAAATGGCAGAAGTAGTGGTCCCTGCGCAAGTGTTTAAGCAGCTCATCATTATCAAGGTAACGGTCATCGCAGAACTTGCAGAGCGGGTGTCCTCTGTGGCTGGTGTCGTCTGGGTCTCCATGTAATCTGTGACGTGCCAGTTCCTTACGGTTGTACCATTTACGCTCATGGGAGAAGATCTGGTGGGAGAGGTAACGTTTAAAGAACAAATCTAGACATAACATGTCATCAAAATGTTCCAATAGTTTCTACTTTATTTACAAGCCAGTGCTCCAGTGCATCAAGGACCGAGATACTTTTTTTTTTTTTTTTAAATAAATGGAGCAAAAATATATCTTTCCATCTATAAATACATAGTGTAGATCACATTGCAAAGAGAATTACAGATAGCTACAAAACAACTGATGCTGGGAACAATTAGATGAATCCGTATTCACTCATAATTCTGAAATATCAATATAAAAAAATTACTTTTCCTTTCGTGGTGTTGTTAACCTGATGCCAAACACTTTCAGTTGTACTTAGTGTGCGTTTTAAATTTTGGCAGAAATTAATTATATTATTTGTCATACAAACAATAGGTCAACCTACTTAGTGCACGCATTCTGATCGATATGTTAATACTGTAAGGACTGCTTGAGCTAGGGCTGTATCTCTGTGGTATTATGACTCTGACCAAAGACTTGACAAGCCCCCCCTGCATCAGCTGGTTGGAGATGAGTATACCTTGAGATGCTTTGTGCAGAGCTTGCAACAGAAGAGCTCATGCTGCTTCCTCATGTGCTGCTCAAGCTCCTCAAACTTGGAGAAGACCTTCGGCTCTGAACAGCGGAGGCATTCTGGCAACAGCAGATGCCTGGTAAAGAAAATTCAATCAGTGTCGAGTTAGAGCGCACACACACAATCAGAAACTACAGTCATGATTAAAACCAAACAAAATAAGCTCCTGGTAACAAAGAGAAATTACTTAGGGCAATAAAGTCAATATTTGAAAAAGTTATATTGCCACGGAAAACGTTCCACTGACAAATCAAACACGGGCATTAAAGAAATCGAGGCTACCAATAAAGAATGAATGTAACCCACTGTTCACTTTTGACCATACATTTACAATCTTGTTTTAATTATTTTACACTTATAGTTTCTATTCAGTGACCATGGTTTTCAGTTTAAATTATGTCACCAAAGAGGGAGTACCGCAGACACAGGCAAATGTTACCAGCATTTGACTGCTGGTTGAGTCACCACTGATTGTAGTTGCTGGCACTGTCAACTTAAAACTTAAAACGAACAACAGTCTACGGATAAGACAATCTTAAATAATAGAGAATAGAGCAGAGCAGTACCTATACTGGGCAAAGATTTTCTCATCACAGAAATAGATGTTGTGCTTCTTCTCACAGGGGAACTGCTGGTAGGGCAGAGACGAGAAGGCCTCCAGTTTTTTCACGAACACCACCTGAGGAAAAACATGACGGAACACAAGAACATCGGAACATAAAAAACTGCTGAACATCTCATGCCACACACACACACTTTGTGGGAAAGTGGAGGGATAGTAAGGCTTTAGTGCACTGTTGGAAAAAAGTGTATTCTGAGGTAGGGCTGGGTATCCCCAATAAATTCCCGATCTGATTCAGTTACAATACAAATTTTGCTTGGTTAAAAAAAGATTCTCAGATAACTTATGCTGTAAATTGTACAAGCAAGGAGCAACATATTTAAAAGAACAAATTTAATTGGAGAATTGATTATTTAACCCCAGCACTATTCCGAGGCAGGTTTTACGATATTACTTGTAAGAGTTTGGTAAGACTGAAAATGATGCTCCTATTATAAAGATCGTATGTAGTGCATCCTATGGGATTATGGGAATGCAGTCACCTTATGAATCCCAGCCAGTACAGCAGGTTGTACATACACTACCGGTCAAAAGTTTGGGGTCACTTAGAAATTTCCATTCCACTCCATTACAGACAGAATACCAGCTGAGATCAGTTGCATTGTTTTTTTTTAATCAGGGCAGCAGTTTTCAGATTACGTTATGTGCTTACATAATTTCAAAAGGGTTCTCGACTGTTGTAGAAAGAAGTGGCTGATCTTTAATGCAATATCTACATTGCCCATTATCAGCAACCATTCATCCAATGCTCCAAAGGCACAATCTGTTTACTAATCTGATATCATTTTAAAAGGCTAACTGAGAAAACATTGGAGAACCCTTTCTATAATGGAGTGGAATGGACATTTCTAAGTGACCCCAAACTTTTGACCGGTACTGTATATCTCCTAGCTCTGCCAAATTAAGCAAAACATTTTGGCAATAGCAACAACCAGCTGTAACAGTATTTGAAAATGAACATTTTACAATATCTATATTTGAACGTTGTTGACAGCTAGCGATATTTTGAAGGGAGTGGTAGGTAGCGAGGCCCTTTTGGTATGACACTGTCAGAGTTGACAGGTTGCCTGACATTTATTTAGCTAGCTACCTGCTTCTGAAAGGAACGATTTCCACAAGGAATGTGTGACCAGCAGACTAACAACTAGCAACTAAAGGCACCGCCAGCTAAACTATTTACCGTACACAAGCTGGTTTGTTTGAGAGGTGAACATGTTCTACTAGCTAATTGCATTGACAGTTCACTGAATCACAAATTCATTGTCACATTAAGTGGGCTAAACAGGATACGCCCGGGTAGACTAGCACAGTGATTTACCAAACATGTTCACGCCAAGGACCCATAAACTGACAAAAGTTAGACAATGGGCCCTTATTTGATAAGCTGTGCTTTTAGTTGTTGTATTACAGAAAGTGTAAGAAACCCAAGACCAAAAATAGTCGTACATTCTGTCATTGTGTTACTTATGGATAGGATTAACGGTATAGTGAAAATACATAATTTCCCTTTTTGCCGGGGACACCCTGGCTGGAACCCCCCCTCAATGACCCCACTTTGGGACCCCCTGGACTAGCACACTGTCAACGTTTAGCTAGCTAACTCTAACTAGCTAACCTACATCGGACTTGCTAATGTTAGCTTACCTTAGCTAAGCTAATGACAGCGAGAAAAAAGCATATTAGTCTGAACAGTTGGTAAACACCGCTGGTCGTTATTTATTATTTACCAGCAATGCTTTTCGTTTATTATGAATCCGGCTTAGATGTTATCATACAAATTATAATTATTATTAGTACAATAGAACTACCAGAACGATGCGGCCTAGTTAGCACCACCAGGCGCCATCCCCGAGGCACAGTAGAGGAGAAATGCGCACCTTGTCGAGCTCCTCCCGGCAGACGGCGCAGTACTTCTGGTCGCACAGGACCCTCATTTTGGTGGAGCAGCGGTAACAAACTGGGTGGTCGCATTTTCCCAAGGCGAAGATATTGACTTCTTGGCAGCATAGGACGCAGTGCTTCTCTGTTTCTTTAGTGGTTGTTGAAGCCATTGTGGTGAAAAGGCACAGTTTAACTTTAGTACTATTTGTTATTAGGGAGAGCTACAGCCGCTGGAGCGTTTATGTAATTGTGAAAGTCTGAGCTACCGTCGCGTCACGTTAGATGTTGGACCTCCGATCTACCTTCCGGTACGGTGTAGAGCTATCGCACGTTTAGTCATTTCACAATCACTACTAGTCCACGTGTGTCCCCATATCTATGTTGTGTCCCATGGTGTGTGCTAGGACCTAGGACCTGATGCTGTCTGATATGAGGTAGTGTATTTGGGGAAATATTAGCATGTGCCTTTAGTCCTAGAAAATAAATACACAATGGTACATTTCTGGATTTTTATAATTTATTCATTTTTTTTTTTTTTAATATTTCAAAGTTAGGAGAACATTCAATGCACTATACTGTAGTATTTAATTTAACTCGGTTGAAATATATAAAAATATATAAAACGTTATATTAATATTAAATAACCATTTTAAATTTCTGTTGTCTTGGACTTTGAAAAGCATAATAGAAATTAAGCCTCGGCGTTATTCATTCCTGTTTGTGCATTTTTGCATTATCAACGACATAACGTGAGCACACATGAGAGCAGGACAGTGACCCAAGTCAGCTGAAAGGCTCACACATTTGCAAAACTGAAAAATAATACTTCATTTTAACCTTCTTTATGTGAAAAATGTCTTTCCAATGAAGAATATTGCTTGTTCGTGAGACAGTTTTCTTATTTTACGGTTTCAAAGTTGCCGTCATTGTCATTTTAACAAACAGAATGAATCATTTTTTCTCTCACATAATTTCATATCTTACCAGGTTTTTCATGTGTTTCATTCATTTGACTCCTGCATTCAAAACATGGCCTCAGTAACAATAAACAGGTATTATCAATAAAATGTAGTCAAGTATTTTTAGTTAAAACTATTACGTTTGTGGTTTCACAAATGCTGCCACGGGACCTTTTTCTTTTCTTTCTGGCATCAATAGATGCCATACTTGTAAAGAGATTCAAGATCTTAAATCTCTTGAGTCAATTTCCATTGATTTGTAAGTTTAGAAAAGTGCTGAAGAAAGTTATGATAATTTTTTATTGAAGTCGTGCATTCAATTTAGTTAGTTTTAGCATACTGTAAAAAATCCACTGGGTTAACTCTATATAAATCTGTCTGTTGACCTTGTGTTCTGGTATATTCATGTTTTCATCTTATCTTCGGGCAAATGATTCTAAACTGAAGCCCCTGAATAATCCATGTTTGCGTGTTTATTTTATAAAGGAAAACAAAAAAGAAACCTAAATAAAAATGAAGAATCACAAAATGATCATCAGCTTCAAAAAATGCTGGATCCTACAATTCCCGTATTGCAACTCAATAGCATTTTTTATTAGACCGTCCATGCATTCCCTCATCTTTCCGACTCCCTGCCCCCAGTTTATGTTAAAGGTGCTGTAGGTAGGATTGTGAAGATCCAGGACTTAGCCAAAAAATTTGAACATCGACAACTTCTCAGTCCCTCCCCCCTTTCCGCTGAAGCCCAAGAGTGTCTCCTAAGCCTCTCCCCCCACAAGGGAGAATGAATGCGTGTGCATGAGCAGTGATTGACACGCAGTTAGACACCCCCCCTGGCCCTGATTGGTGCATCTGAACAGGGAGCGGTGGGTTTTTGCAAATTGCACTACAGAAATAAATTACCTGCTTCATGTAGTTCTACTCGAACATAGGGTCAGTTTCAGCAGATATGACATGATATGAAAGTTAGTTTTATAAGTCTTACCTACTGCACCTTTAAGGTTTTCTGTCAGATATTGGAAAAGCAAATGATTTTTAGACGTGTTGATGTACAGATAATAAAGACATAAAGGAATAAAAATGAAATATCTAATTTATTTTGAAATCTAAATTCTCTCTGTCTCTCCAGACTCTGTCAGACTGGTGAAAGGCTCTGCAGGAGCTGCAGCTTTGATTTGGTTTCATTTCTGTTCTAATGAAACTCACTTTACTCCTTCCAGTAATGACTCTCTCGTTTCTGTTCAGAGCCCGGTGATGTCATGTTGGCGATAGGAGCCATTCACTGTGCTGGTACATGGAAGATAAAACGTAAGGAAGTGATACAGTAACTTAGTCCTGTCTCTCCAAGCCGTTTTGAGGCAGAACCCAGGCAGACAGGAGAAGATTGAGCTGGTCTGTTCTAACCTTGACCAACTGTAGAGGAAGGAGCCCAGGGACCAGAGTTGGAGAGTCATCTCACATGCAGATGGACTTCTCAGCTGCAGCTCAAGGTTTTAAAGACAAACAAAATTAGTAGAATTAGAGCGAGAGGGCTACTTAAAGTGTGTAATGTTTTATTGGTAGAGTATTTGTAGGATAAGGTCACCATTAAAGATTCACTGTTTTTAAGAAAGTGACAGTATTTCCCGGAACTTGAAGTCCCCATCGTGGGGTCTGTAAGCAGTGATTACTACAGTCAGTCAGTGCTTTAAATGTGGACAAACATCCATGGCTGTGAAGCTAGCTATCGTTTCTTGTAGTGGTTGCTGCTCAGTCCCATGACTCTGAAGGTGCAGCTGGCAATCTTCTCATAGAGAAGGAACATGAGTGCAGCAGTCAGCACCGTCTGCAGCAGCTTGGCCTCCAGGCCTTTAAAAAGACCCAACATGCCATACTTCCTGTAGAAGGAAACCACGATTAAAACAGAAAGAAACCTTTTAATTATGAACATGTGAAAGAGTAAAAGTCTTATTAACATTTATTCATGCAGAAGGTGTTTTGCATATATCATTCTGCATACACAAAAGCCAGAGAAAGAGCTGCATTATTATGGACATAATTAAGAATAGAATGGTTAAAAAGACAAATGTTAAACAGTCCTTCCAGAAAAATAAGTTTTTTGTGATTGTTGCAGGCAAAAATCCTTGGTTATGCGGCACGTTGCGGGATATTTACACTTAGACACAAAAACATAGGAAAATAGGGTCCAGGTTGAGAAAAAACAGTAGTTACCCTTTAAGACCGCAGCAAGCAAATTACTGTCCAGTTATTTGCAAGTGATTAGGAGACCATGTGTTCAGGCATTGTTTACTCATTTGCCATGGTTTTTGTGGTAACAACATAGGTATACAGTACTTACATATGATAACATGTGGTGCAGCCCTTCAAATAAAAGGCCCCAATAGCAAGTTGTAGGCCAGATGAATAAAGGCTGCTCTCTAGGTCGTCATGGCATATTCTTTTCAAGTCATGCTGACAAAACATGTTCTATGTTACTGTGTCATTTGGACTGTTTGAATTCGAGAGATACACTCAGCTATGAATGGTTGAAAATGAATGGTTTCATGTGTTCGTTGTCATCCGAGAAATGTATTATAAAATGCAATCTATAAAGATGCAATCTTATAGATAGCCTTTTATAATGAATTCCTGGTAATTCAACTGTCACAAGTGCTCCAAGTCAAATGTATGCTTCATCTTTGCACTGTATCTAAATAAAAGGAACTTAAATTGAGCCATAAGAGTGGACAAAATTAAAAATGCAACCTTATGAAAACCTTAATTTGTGCGTACATGCGTGCATCAGTGGTGATGGCGCAGTGGATATGACACGTGCCTTAGGTGTGGGGGTTCTGGGTACGATTCCCACTGTGATACATCAACCAATGTGTCCCTGAGCAAGACACTTAACCCCTAGTTGCTCCAGAGGCGTGCAACCTCTGATTGATAGATATATATATATATATATATATATATATATATATATATATATATATATATATATATATATATATATATATATATATATATATATATATATATATATATATATAGCAACTGTAAGTCACTTCGGATAAAAGCGTCGGCTAAATGACATGAAATGTAATTTGCGTGCGTGCATACCCACCTCACTCTGTTGACCAATAGACACTTGATAGTCCTTAGACTGGACAGTAGTTTTGACTCGTCCGTTGACTCGTTGAACTGACCAAACTGTAGTGATTTAAAAACAAAAGCAAATATATGTGCTCTTAAAGCTCCAATGTGTAGAATTTGTATGTGTGATTATAGCCTTATCAACTATTCTGATGGATTTATATGTAGAAACATTTGAAAACTCTATGAGGAGGGTTTTAATAATACATTTATATCAACCAGGCATCTCATTTTGCATGTGTAAACAAAACCCTCAAGCTTTAGATATACTGTACACACAAAACCTACCCTGAGAATGGACTGTATAGTCTGCAGTGGGTAGGTAACAGTGGTGGCAACAGCTTTGGCAACAGCGCCAATGATGAAGACCTCAACAGATGACAGCTTGAGGGGAACGAAGAAAACTTGTTACATTTTTGTGCAATTTTTCATAATAGTAGTGGTAGTCAAAAGGTCTGAGGAGTATATAGTATGCTTGTCTAGAGGATTTACAGGGTTTAAATGTCCCCACTAACTGGTGAGGTGGGTGAGGGAGTGCAAGTGCTGCTGCCACTAGGCACATGGCGCTGGTCACACCTGCAGCCCAGCAGTCAATCAGGGAAGGTATTAACTGAGCCAGCTCAAGTCCGTACAGGCAGAAAGAGTTGGGAACAAAGGGCCAAGCAGACAACACCGCTGTGGCTTTTCATCAAGCGCCTGGGAAGGACACATCAGCCGGGAAAATGGACTGACCTCTCTCTCTGCTCAAAACCCCCACAGGACAGGCTGTTTTAAGAGAAGACTACGAGAAGGCCAACGGACTCCGGAACGGTTAGAATCCTAAGTTCAAGTTTGACCCGCTACCCTTTTCCTTCGAATTATTTATTAAAAGACACCTTATGGTTAAAGCCAACTGAGACTCTGAGTCTCCTATTTCTATTGTGAATCTGGTCTCCAAGTCCCCTGGCTGGCCACAGCACACATATTCAGCCTAAGTATCTGATTCGACAGTCTCTCGCCTCTGCTGAAGCCACGCAAAAATCATGTGAACAGAATTACTGCATATCGAGTGTCTACTCATCCAGATGATGGGATGACCTGGCGTAACTTCCCTCCTTCACTTTTCCATGGGTTAAATGCATATGTGTGCATATTTACTTTATTACCATGATATGGCACTTCTGTTTACCTGTAATATTACTGTATTATTATTATTATTACATCAATTATATTATATTCAGGGTATTCAGTGACAGTGTATGTTTGAATACTAACCATTTTTAGACATATTTTGGGTTTTTATAAATAGTTTATATTTTATGTTTCAATTTCCAGTAATGTTCAAAACATGCTCTCTGTTACTGACATTTTTAATTGTAAATAATTTTTTTTACCTGTAAAATTGTAACTGTCACTGCTCTTTCATAACAACATTTGAGGGATCACTGCCAACAATATTTTTGTTATTGTGTTTGTGCAAGAAAATTGTATTCTATTATTCTATATAGATTTCTTTTGTATTAGTTTAAAGCTGTGCTCGACGACGAAAAAAAAATGAAATGGCAATGCAAATAATTTATTAGACAACAAAAATGTAAAATCTCTTTCTCTTAAAATGATGCGATAAATAATTAAAAAACACATAGTAGTCGTTTTCAACTCAAATTGTCCAACTTTGTTCCTCATATATCTCTCATCTTTCTAAAGTACAGCTCTGATTTCAGCACTGATCTTTCTCCTAATCGTTCCTCATCCCTCTGCTCCTCACTCACCTCCCTGGGAACTCCTCTCCTCAGCTGCCTCTTCAGGGCTTCGTAAATCATGAACTGGATGGCGGGGTTCAGCACCAGCAGCAGGGACGTTAAGGTCCCGTTCCACAGTGCTCCCACACCCTCGCAACGGATGATCTGTGCAAATGCATCTGCGAAAAACAAGAGCAAATCAACCATTAATTAAAAAAAAATAGAGAAAGAGAACCAAAAAGCATCCAGGTATGGCACTAAATGTTACGTACTGTATGTGGTGATAAATACTGAATGAGAGTATCTTATAAGAACATGTAAGCATTATCAGACATCAACCATTTACCCAGAATGCCAGAGTAGTTGGTGGGCCGTATGTCTGCATTGCGAAACTTGGAACCCTGAAGCTTCAGCCTGGTGTTGACCACCCACAAAGGAGTGGTCAGCAATACGTTAACAACACCTAGAGACAAGAAGGCAGATGCAAATAAAGTCATTAAGAAATGGATGTGGACTCCAATCTAAAATTGGATGGACTTTCTTGTCCCGAGCCACTAAAACAAGGCTTTTATGATAAACATGACACTCTTACCTGCAGCAATGCCTATGATTAAGTCAGTGCTTGGAGCCGACTGCTTTCCCTTCAGCCAGCTAGCCTTGAGGCCGTGGAAGCAGTAGAAGTAGACAAAGTTGGAGCAGCACAGGCTGCAAATGACCGGGAACCAGCCTCTGTATGGAGCTAGTCTGCAGAGCAAGCACAGGAACATGTCCTACTCTTGCTTTTCTTTGCACCTTTTTTTCGAGTCAGCTGGAAATGTGAGAGGTGCTTGTGATGTGTGTGTGTTCATATATTTTTTTCATATCTGAACTGAGCTAGAATCAAGAATTTACTGGCGAGCAGCTACATCAAATCTGGTCTAACTGGTATAACATTTGTACTCACAGTCCTTCCTCTTTGACAATTTCTGCCAGAATGGCTGGAGTTGATTGGGCCTTCCTATTTTCATCCACTGAACACAAAGAAAAGACAACTAGTTTTGAGTAACTACATTACATTAATAACTATATTAACTGCAAATTTCTTACCTTGTAGCCTCAGTCTGGCAGTATCAAGAGGGAAAAATACTGACATGGCAGTCACACTTCCCTAAAACATTTTACAATCAGTTTTCAGGGAAGAGACATACAGTATGCATTGCATTTTTGTTAAATATGGAAGAAATCTTACACCAAACTCCATTGAGAAATCTATTAACTTAAAGTATGTATAGCACAAAACACGCACTAACATCGAATATATACTGTATTTTCTGAATTATCATAAAACACTATTCAATTCGTTAAATGTATTGCCATATATTGCCGAATGTCTAAACATTTCAAGATTCAAAAATCTTAGTCTATTTATAGTGGTATGTCGCGCTATCAGGTCTAAAACATCAGGACACGTTACACTTTCAATGGAGTTTTGTGTGGAAGATTTAAAGCGTACGAGCACTAACCATATAGCTATAGCCAGAGTGATAGAGAAAGACATGGCTCTGGCTATAGCCATTGCCATTACACAAACACTTATATTAACAGTGAAAGTAACGTACGTTACGTTAAAGCTAACTTACCACTGCTCCTGATACAGCATGAACCAAACTCTCATACGAGAAAACCGAGAAGCTCATTTTGAGCGAGGTTATGTTATGCTTCCAACCTTCTGCACTTGTCTAAAATAAACCCAAAGAGCACTTTTTTAAACTCCGGTTTGTAAAATAAAACAGCTGGTATGCCCTCACTCTGATACTAACCACAGACAGTGCTTCGCTTCCTTGTGGCTAACCTGCAGACGTTTTTCTACAGAGCACCGGGCATTATGGGTAATGTAGTTCTAGATCGATACTTTATTGACTCCAAGGGGAAATTCAAGGTCCCAATAGCTTAAGACATCACACACATTCACATACATCACAAACAGGATGATAAAAAAGCAAATCCACATGAATAGCATGGGATAAAAAATAAAAAAAATCCACATGAATGTACTAAGGGATGTATAATACGGAGACGCTTGCAGTGACAGGGCAGGAACTGACCCTGGGATTCAGTATGACAGTGTGTGTCGTGGTGGTAGTGCAAATAGGTCCAATAGTGCAAGGATAAAGTGTAGAGACCAGCATTAAATATGGACAATATAAGAGAATAATGTAAACATGGTAATATAAAAACTATAGCAGTGCAAGGATAAAGTTTAAAAAAGACAGCATATGAGCATTGCTGTCTAGTTCTCGCTACTCCATGGGCTTAGTTAAAATATCTTTCAGTCATTGTTATTTTAGCAGAAATTCAGTAATAATGTCCTAATAGAAGTTGGATGACATACAGCATTAACAAGTATTCTGTGTTATTAACCCCCTGAGGCCAACAATCTCAACAGCAAACTACACATTTTATGTCATATTCAATATTTCCAGATCAATGCAGTGTAGACTTTACTTATTTTAGAAGCAGAGAGATGTGCTGTTCAGTCTTGTTCATTATTGTTTTCTATGTGATTTCAACACATTTCTGTCATCTCATGGTGTTGCAACAGAACAAGAGGACATCAACTTGTAATGCAGGATTGAAGGTGTGCCACTGTAATCATTATGAGCTATGTGCAGCAACAGGTAGCAGGGACTGTGTGCCTCAGGGCTCAACAACCATACTGTATGTAGGCAGTATAATGTGTACTCCAAAGGATATTCAGTCCAATTGGATGAAATAGTAATATTTAAGAAAGGGGGTTAATTCTTGTTCAACCATTTATTTAGCTTTTTATATTAGTACTGAACAAAGTAATAGTAAATTGTAGACATTTGTTGTTCCATTGACATAGTTTTTTTTTTAGGGTAAACAGTTTAATTTAAAGCTGTAAAGTAATCAACAAACAACAAAAGGCACAGAACATCCAGGGTAGATTCCATGTATGTTACAGGTTACAGCCATGCAGCGTATGTATGTGACAACACACATGAACTTACCAGCATTTGGACATGGACAAAAAACATTTGCTGCTGCTGAGGGTCCGCAATCAGAGTTAAAAATATAATGGCCGCATTAAAATGTCTAAAAACGACTAAACCTATGTTGTATATTTGTCAAGTTGGGTACTTACATTACCCAAAAACCTTTCCAACAATATTCAAACCCAGAGAAATCTGTAATTTTAATCAAGTACACGGTGCGTGTCATTTGGTTGCAGTCGCCTGTCAATAGTGTCATATCCCCTTTGAGCATGCATCAGCATTGTGGTTGTCTTAAATTGACTTTTTATCCAGTTTTAAGCCACTAGATCTTGGTCGTTTTTTTAACTATATATTTTAACTGGATGAAAAATTGTAGTCATCGACTATACCTATACCTAACCCTGGATCTTAAGTTATCACAGAAACAAGCTGAGCAAACTGTGGTAGCTATCTGCTGACGAGCCTAACGTCTTTTGTTATTTTTTGATTGATATCGCCTAGTGGCAGAAAATTACATATTGTATGTTCATCTGACCATATACAGCACAGACGTGTGACAAAGTCACCAATTTAAATTCTTAAGAGGGCGCGGGGGGGGGTATCAACCCAACCCCTCACATGTCAACATAAACTTGAGCAAAGCACTTCATTCTCAGCTACTGCGGTGGAACTGCTCAGTGGCTCTGGTTATAGTTGGTAACTCCCAGTTGTTTGAATTGTTTAAGAAAGCAGCAGCACACATGCTCACACTATTGTTTTCTAACATAATGTTTGTAACTGGTTTGTGAGGGAATTAAGGTACGGGTTCACTTCCATGTATGCCATTTCAATGCAAGCGCGAGTGGTCAGTGAGATGGAGCATGCATGCTCAACGTGGCCTTGCTTAGTAAACAACTTAAATCAACTAAAATAATACATCAGTCTCCAGCCCATTCACTCAGCCACTGCTGACACTGCATCCTCTGCTCCTCACTCTCCTCCTCAATCCTCTGTTCCCTGCGTCCTTTCCTCTTCTCCTCCTCCCTTCTCGTCCTCTCTCGCTTCTCCTCTTTGATCTTCCTGTCTTCCTCCACCCTGTGCTCCAGCAGCGCCTCCACAGTGGCCGTCAGTGTCCGTAATGAGCGCTGTGGGAGCCACTTGGGATCCACCGCGGGGAGAAAGGGGTCTCCAGCAGAGACGAGCAGGGGCTCAGGTTCCAGGGGAATGTGGAGGAGGTGGGCGTGCAGCATCATGCGGTAGGTTGAGTCGTCCGCTCCCAAGCTGTAGGTAAAGTCCCCAACGATAGGGTGGCCTATTGCGCTGCAGTGCACCCTTAACTGGTGGGTTCGGCCTGGGGGAAAAGGGGGGTGTGGGGGGAAGCTCATCAATTTCTTTTATCAGTGTCGGCATGTTTATCCGACAGTTGAGCGTTGCAAAACAATGACGTCAAAGTCATGCATCTACGCTGCTGGAAACTTCCAACGAGAAGGAGTCATGGCGGAGAGGAACAAACAGTCAAAAACGTGGCTTTATTTCACAAAGAAAGATGACAGTATTGATGAATATCTGTAAAATGATCATTTCAAGTAAGGGTGGGAACACCAGCAACATGCTGAATGTCTTTCTACGCAACATGAGCTTAAATTACAGAAATGCCATGTGTTTGATACTCTACACACAAGTGCCACTGCTCCCCAATCGAAGCACGTCCGTTATATATTCCAGTGTTTGACTCTTCACTGGTCTTTATTTGCAATCTTTCAACTTAAAAACTTGATGACTGTTTTCCGGAAATACTAACTTTTGCGATTTTTTTCTAAATGAGGTGAAAAAAAGACGTGTAATTTCACTTATATGAAAAGAAGTAAATTATAGTTAATAATTAATAAAAAAATGTTTTGTTACCAGTGAGTGGCTGCAGTAGCACCTTGGTGACAGGGTCTCCATCATAGAACCCATACTCCAAAACAATCAGCTCAGTTTGGCAAGGCTTGGGGTTCTCACAACCTGACGGGACAAGGATGGGGGGGGGGGGATCAGCAAGTAAAGAAAGTAAATAGTTTAATTATGCCAAGCCTGCATCATCAAATATTCAACAATTCATTTCCATCACTGCTAATCATCTTTTTTTCTATTTTTTCCATTTCTATTTTGTAGTTTTTAACTCTATGTATGTTGTTACTTTATATGTACTGTGTGGGCAAAGTTCTAGTCCGAATTTAAAAATGAAAAACATTTTCACACACACACACACACACACACACACACACACACACACACACACACACACACACACACACACACACACACACACACACACCTTCTGTTCCCTCAATACACATCATGTGTGTTTTTCCCTCTGAGGAGTTCTTGCCAATGGAGAAGTCCAAAGTTTGTGTCTCTTTTTCTACCAAGCCACGTACCTAAGAAGCAAAACAATTCACATACATTATTTCCTTTTTAATTCTCAAACAAAAGAGAAAAAGACAGACCCACAGATATATGGTAATAACTCTGTTGTGTGCATGTGTGTCAACTGTGTTTGTGTTCCATACCATGGCGAGGTAAGCTTTGGTGACAGTGCGGTCCTTGAAGCAGTGGTAAGCCCTGCCGGCAGCAGCCTTATTGAGGGCGACACAAAGAGCCCCACTCGTGGAGAAATCCAACTGATGACAGAACCTGTTGAAGGGAGAGAAACATGATGAGACTATCACTCTTTATGAGCGTGATGTATGTGATGTAGTTAGTATAATAAGTGCGATTCCGACCTGAATCCATAGTAGGTGCTAGGGTCTGCCAGCTGTGGGAAGCGGTGCCGAAGTTGCGCCTGCACGGTGTGTTTCTCGTACCACATCTTGCTGTCGATGCGGATGTCCCAGTGCTTGTCCACCACGATGTAGTCATCGCTCTGAAACAGCACACGCAGGCTCTCCAGGCTGGCAGACTCTGAGGTCATCATGTGCAGCGTTTAACTGACACAACTCACTCAGCCCTGCAGAGAGAAGGTGGTTGTCTTGATATTTTACTGTGTAACTTGCATTATAACTGAATCAGACAGTGATGCAATTACAATTAGTATTCAAAAACTCTGCTTGGAGTATAAATACAACAATGCAAAAGCACTATTAAAAGTAAAAAAAATATTTGGGCAGCCTCTAGCTCACCCAGTAAGAGCATTCGCCCCATGTAGGCTGAGGCCTTTGCAGCGGCGTGGGTTCGAAGCTGACCTACGGCCCTTTGCTGCGTGTCATCCCCCTTTCCTGTCTAGCCACTGTCACTATCTAATAAAGGGAAAAGACCCAAAAAAAATCTTTAAAAAATATATATTATATTTTCAGCAAAATGCACTTGGGGGGGAAACAAGTACATGTGTTTATTATGGAGAATATTCTCTTTCAATCTGATATATATTGCATTACTATTACTGATGCCTTAATGTGTAGGCAGCATTTCATGTTGTTGCTAGTAAACATAAAGCTAAGTTGAATTACTTCATATCCTGTTGGATATGTTACTCTGTCACAATGTGTCATATTTTTAAACTAATAGAGGGTTTTCACGACGCGTCATCAGACCCGAAGTCGCCATGTTGGAGGTACTCCGCATCACAACAAAGCACAGGCACTGAAGTAGATCCCGAACGACGTCAAGGAAAATGGTTAATTATTGCTGTGTTTTAGGTTGTACCAATAGGTCAGACCGAGAAAAACATTTGGAATATTATCGACTTCCAACAGTTATTAAAAACCAGGGAGAGGAATGCCAGAAGTTATCAGAGGAAAAGGGGCGCTTGTGGTTGGCAAAGCTCAACCAGGATCTACGAGGGGAAAATCTGTCTTGTTCGGTCTTTGAAATGAAAAAAAAAAAACTATTGACAGTCACTTGGCTACACCTCGAGTATCACAATGATATCATACAGTTAAGGTTAGGTTGATTAAAGACGTTATTGCATTACTTACTCAGGCCTTCACAACACAACGGTTGTTAATGACTTGGTACTGCGTCTCCCTCACCCATCCACACACCATCTGGTTATAGGCCTCCAAACTTTTGTAGGATTTAAGGTCTTCCGCTGTGTATGGGCTCGGCGAGAAAACCAGGTAGTTGACTATATCGGGATATGCAACTGAAGGAAGAATGGATCCAAGAAGAGGGAGCCAACTTGTAGGGATCTGCACCGCCAGTAAACTGTAATTTCTCAAAATATCCGCCTTTTTTGTGGTCTAAGTCCTTCCATGCCTTTGCATCTTGGACGCGTTTTGATGAGCTTTTCTGTTGTTTAGATATAAAGTATTAAAGCATCCAAAGTGCACAATACTCCATTACTCCATTCAGTTGTTTACACCGAGTGCCTCCAACATGGCCGCGCATCCAGGTTACCGCCCAGAACGTGACGTCGGTGAAAACCCTCTATAATGTTCAATTTTGATGTGCAGAGTAAAGAGGTTTAAACAAATACAGCTGTTAGAAGAGTAAAACCTACAATATTCCCCTCTGACATGTTGAATAGAAGAAGCATAAAATGTAAACACTCTAATAATGTGCAAGTCTTTAAATTTATAACGTTGGTATAGTACTTGTGTAAATGTACTTAGTTCCCACTAGTGGAATCACGCGGTGGATGGGGTTAAACAAATCAAAAGACTGGCAACAGCTCTGATAACTGACAACAAAACACTGACAAACAAAGTCTGTTTAAGTGTCTTAACCACAGTGCTGCGAACCATTAACACGTTAAAGACTGTGAGAGGAACGGGTAACGTTAGCTGGTAGTAGCCTCTCTTGTGCCTGAGGTTAGGTAGTCTTCCTGTCTAATAATAAGTGACTTTTGCCGTAAAGCGCTAATACCCTGTAGCGACCACCACCCCAGTTACCAGTTCTTCAATTAGTCGGGAAAACAACTTTTTGGTTAGGTAGCAGCAACTTAAATGCACTGGTTGCAAGCACTGTTGGTTTGCTAGCAGCTACTGTATACCATAAGATAACTAGCTATAACGTTACATGTTAGCGTCATAGTAGTGCGACTGTCTCAAAAACTTACCTCGAACAACAACCAGCTAAGACTACTATGTGGTATTTTTTTTTTTCAACATACCGAATATAAGCGTACACCTATAAGGAAACACAGATGTAAACAAAATCACTGATTGGGCAGAGGGCTGCGGAGCCTCTTCTTCTTCTTCCTCCTGCGCCTCCTCTTCTTTTTCTTTGAGGTTATTGGCGGTTGGTAAACAACGATTGAGTGCATTAACGCCACCAACTGGTATGGAGTGTGGATCACACTATCTACTGTTTATTTACAATAATAATAAATAAATACACTTATATCTTCTCAATCATATTTGTCTAAGATACTAAAATAGTAATTGATAACACTCATTTCTTGAGTTATTTTGTAGAATATTACTTTAGATCACACTTGTAGCCTACTTATCTGTGTGAAGTTTTGGTGGTGGCTCTGTGTCCTAGTTGGTGTCTATTCAAGAAGTTGAATTTTTGAGTTACAGTATTGTATAACTTTGTTGAGTAAAACCTCATCAGTCAAGGTTACAGATTTGCGGGGATTTGCAGGTTTTGATCTAAAAAAAATGATTGAGTAATCCAATAAATCTGCTTCTTGGTAATAGACCACGAAAATAACGAAATAACCATCTCCATTATTTGTCCTCATATGGTTAGCTCTGTCATATGACAGAAAGACGGTCCCACTTTCTGTGGTCAGTTTGTGCTTGTAAGTATCCTCTAGATGTAGTTGCCTAATAATTTACCCCATAATCACTTAGAATGACATGTTTCATATGTCAATGTGTTGGGGGCAGTTCCACTCTCTCAGATTGTTTCACTTGGATAAAAGATTGGAATAAGGCTAACAAAGAACAATACACTATACTTTGTTTAAAGGTCCCATGGCATGAAAATTTCACTTTATGAGTTTTTTTTTAACATTAATATGAGTTCCCCCAGCCTGCCTATGGTCCCCCAGTGGCTAGAAATGGTGATAGGTGTAAACCGAGCCCTGGGTATCCTGCTCTGCCTTTGAG
>NC_050193.1:15463574-15486074 GCF_008315115.2 Sander lucioperca | reverse complement strand
AAGTGTATAAACAACAGTTCAACATTTTATGAGGGGTTATGTGCCAGCTACCAGACTAATTCTTGACTGGGAGCCAGTGTTGTAGTCAAGACCCCCTAAACCAAGACCAAGTCATTACCAAGACCAGAGTGTATCGAGACTGAGACAAGACCAAAACTAGAGATGCTGGTAGGTGGATTTTGTTTCCTTCAGAGAGAGCCAGACTAGCTGTTTCCCCCTCTTTCCTTTATGCTAACTAAGTAGCCTAACTATGCTAACTAAGCTAACATAGCTATATTCAACTTACAAACATGAGAGTGGTATCGATGCTCTCTCTCTCTCTCTCTCTCAAGAAAGTGAATATGCGCTACTATTGCTTTATGTGCATGCAGGACTAATATTTAAAAAAAAAGACATATTATTGGTTGCTTGAATTGCCTTTATTAAAAGATACAGGATACTAGATTTGACACCAATATTTGAGGATGCAGCACTTGTTCGTTACAGACTGGAGAATTAAACACAGACAAATGTTTTTAGATGTCTGTGCCTTTAAAAATATCCCTGTAAATACTGTATCTGCAGTATATGGCAACCATTGACATCTGGATATTGCGTCAGTATCTCTTTTTTTATCACATTAAATTTTACAATAAAGTCGTAAAAAAGGAAGAGAGAAACTTGCTAAACCATGCAACACCCAACAAGCCAACATTTACAGTTAGTCTTAGATCACAACGATTTCAAATGGTATTTCAATCTTCAATATGTTCAGCAACGATGACAATATCATATCCAAATACTTAACACAATAATATTTCTTATTTTTTAAGGGGAATTAATTCATCCCTTTATATACTTCTCAGACTGTACTCCATCTTTCAGCTACCATCTTCAAATGTTTTATTATTATTCAAAGCAGAATTTTATTCACATCTTGTGTCCTTAGTATATGAGAGAGGTTTTGAAAGGGCAAATTTTGTTCATTTTTACTGAATGAATAGTACATGCATCTCTTCCTAAAATATGCACAGTTCAGTTACAGTCAATAATTGGTCTGCTCTTTCAAAACGCTCTACAAAGACTCGAGAAAACTGACGCTTTGAAAGCAAACTGCAATGTTAAAATACACCATGTCTAAGTTTGACAAAACACAAGTTAAAGATGCATGTTGTGCACTTTGTGAGAAGAGGTGATCCATCTGTTCATCCCAGTTTATTAATGATTTGAAAAGACAATATTTGGAGAATTAGAGGGTAATCTTTTTATAGGATTCTAAAACATTCCTTTACTTCCTGTAGAATTGATGTTGAATGATGTATGCTATTACTCAATACCCTTTGACATATGATAAAAAATATATGCTTTGACTAAAGAAATACATAAAGAAAATACATGAGCTAACTGACACCTACAGTTACATTTCTAACTCCCGAAAAATGTGGAGAAAGACGCAACAGAAAAATGAGAAAGCAGATGAAATATCAATGCATCTTCAACTGCATCTTCTTATCTTTTCCTAATTTATTCTAAGACGGACAAAACAGAGACAACTGGATTTTGTCAATCCTATTATTATTATTATTTGTATGTATTATTCATACCTCTATTTGGGGGATAATCATGCTCTCATAATGTCTTGGGGGATGTAAACAGGAAGTATATTGTTGCAACTGATTCAGTGAGTTATGTGGTGGACTACAACTTGAGCCTCATTTTTTTAGCCTATGGCATTGTTTAAAATATGCCGAATTAGCTGTTAGCGGTTCCTGTTTGCAGTGTACCCATGGATTGGACAACTATAACTGGATTACTTTAATAGAAGAAAACTTAAAAAACATGATGATTCTCAGGCAAGTATTGCCCTTTGTGCCATAAACTGACTTCCCTTAATCACCTGCTTTTGTAGAGGCGCCACTGCTGCTTTATGGAGGCAGGGTAGGCATGTAGCTAAAAGGAAAAGGAGACTTGTCATCCCAAAAGCTTCGTCATCTGGACTACTCTGGGTGGATGGGATATAGATGTAGAAGAATCTGGAAGAAGAATATAAATGCAGGGATAGAAGGCAGAGGGGATTCTTTCTCATAAAATCCCAAACCAGACACCTGCATTTACCAGACAAGGACGAAAAGGTAGAAGAGGAGAATATAGGGATGAAGGGAAGGAGAAGTAGAGCCTCCCGTCTCAGGCCATTGCAAGGCTGCTCTCACAGGACGAGATCGAGGATGGTGAAAGGGGGAAAAAAAGAGGGAGGTGAAGAATAGGAGTGAAAGAAGGGAAGAGTAGCATCATCTCTCTCACTCTCTCTCTTTATCTATTCCTTCCAGTCCTTAGTGATGTTGAAGTTCCACTCCCATTCCAAGTAGGCGTTCTTGTCGTCGTCGATGAAGCAGGATTTGACCTGATAGTAGCCACGTGACATCAGGCCTTTGGGTGTCTCATCAGTCGGGCAAATAAACTCGTGCTCCTCTTCCTTTGGGCCGTAACTTCCCACCATGTACGTCGCCTTGTTCACTACAGGAAGATACACAATAGACACTTGGGGAATACTACAAACTAATGTAAAAAAAAAAAAAATAATAATAATAAGTTCTATAAAGCCGTTTGCGGCTCCAAAGAGAGCTGTGTGAAGTCTAAAAAATTGCCTCAAGTGAACAAACTATTACAAACAAATCTGGGGGTGTAGAGTTTAAAGAAAGTGAGCCCTCCAGACCAGAATTTGTTCAATTCTTACCTTTTATTCCTTTTCTGGAGGTCACTTGATGGTACCGCAAGCCAGCAACAATTTCTCTGTTCACCTGCAGACACACACAGTTTCATCAAATCTCCAAATCTTGTCACAGACCTTTCTGTCAGTTACTGTGAAAACTGGCACCCCAAAGTTAGCATAAACCTAGAGTGACACAACATGAATGTATCGGCCCGTTATGTGGTTCATTATTCAAGTTCAAGTTCATGTTACTTTATTTATACCCAGAGGTAGATTTTGTTCGCAGTAAAGTCCTCATACACACATATGGGGAAAAAACATAGAAGCACATATCACACATCATTCAACTTAAAGGTCCTATGACATGCTGCTTTTTGGATGCTTTTATATAGGCCTTAGTGGTCCCCTAATACTGTATCTGAAGTCTCTTTTATATAGGTCTTAGTGGTCCCCTAATACTGTATCTGAAGTCTCTTTTATATAGACCTTAGTGGTCCCCTAATACTGTATCTGAAGTCTCTTTTATATAGACCTTAGTGGTCCTCTAATACTGTATCTGAAGTCTCTTTTATATAGACCTTAGTGGTCCTCTAATACTGTATCTGAAGTCTCTTTTATATAGACCTTAGTGGTCCCCTAATACTGTATCTGAAGTCTCTTTTATATAGGCCTTAGTGGTCCTCTAATACTGTATCTGAAGTCTCTTTTATATAGACCTTAGTGGTCCCCTAATACTGTATCTGAAGTCTCTTTTATATAGACCTTAGTGGTCCCCTAATACTGTATCTGAAGTCTCTTTCCTGAAATTCAGCCTTGGTGCAGAATTACAGCCACTAGAGCCAGTCCCACAATGAGCTTTCCTTAGGATGTGCCATTTCTGTGTCTGTAGCTTTAAATGCTATTGAGGAGGAGAGAGGGCTGGGCAAGGTGGAGGGTGGGGGTGTGGTCTTGACCAACTGCCATGCTTCGCTTGTTTGCAAGCCATGATGTCTCTCTCTTTCTCATGGGCGGACAGAATTCTCTAGGCGGGCAAAGCGTGACGTCATAAAGGGAAGATTCCAGATCAGCCCATCTGAGCTTTCATTTTCTCAAAGGCAGAGCAGGATACCCAGGGCTCGGTTTACACCTATCACCATTTCTAGCCACTGGGGGACCGTAGGCAGGCTAGGGGAATTAATATTAATGTTAAAAAACCTAATAAAGTGACCTTTAAGACAGTGGAAATTAAGAAATGATTTAATAAAATTAAAAGGTTCTTACTGGTCCAGATTATACTTAAATATTGATGTGAACTAAATACTAATAGTAAAAAAGTAAAACAATTCCTCTATGACGTTTAGTCCCTTGCAAAAACAGTGGATACTACATTTCCCATAATGCAACTCATCAGTTTCTTTTAATCCATCGCTCCTGCCTTCTCAATGCCTACTTCTTTCAAACCTCCGTCTTCAGTTTGTAAAGCCGGCTTCCTGCTAAATACTTTAATCTCAAACCCAAACTGGGATAACCCTGATGTCATCACTATGACATCATCAGAGAGGTCCCTTCAGAGCCACAGAGGACATTATACAACTAGCTGTACTCCTTGTGATGAGTAAACTAAATTGTAGTAGTAGTCTGTCAGTTTAATAACTTCATGCAAATATAAATAATATACATTTTGTTGTAAATGTAGGCAACAATCTATCCAGACCAAAATTACCTTTTAGAGTGAAACTCACTGCATGTTTTTAAATTTCTGTTTTTCAATAAAAACCCTGACATATTTAAAGACACCTTTATTGACAAAAAAAAACATGTCTGGCAAGATGCACACACACACACACACACACACACAGACTAACGAGCATTTGTGTTCTGGGTGAGGCTGCATTAAAAGACGGTAGTGAAGCCATTTGTCCAGCAGGTGTCCTCACAGCAGAGCAGATATACTGTAGTCACTCTTTTATTTCTATAGTCATACCGTTTCTTCATATCAGAAATCAGTGTATTCATTGTATGTGCAACTAGCCCACGGTATCTACATTTCTATTTATGCCAAATAATATTCTCATCTTTTCTTATTTTTGATCAAATCCTCTTTTGTTTTAGAAGTATTGATCAAGATCTTAGTGTCCTATCAGTACAGGAATACTTCCCACAGTCTGAATCTCTCTCAGGAAAGATATGACCTGGTATTCAGCTTGTCCCTGAGTGTTTTCCAACAGCTCCACTGAATTTTAGAGATACAATGAAAAACTGATAACAACTATTGCTGATGTGAGTGTAGTTCCTGGGTTGAGTAGTTCCTGGGTTGACATTGTTGCTTGTTGGTGCATTTTTTTTTTTTTTTTTTATTCCTATGGCTAACTGGGTAAATGTAGAACTATTTAATAATCCTTAATAATCCTTCCATGAACATCCCGTCTAGCCTCTGGGTACACTCTGTCTCTCATGTACTCTGCATATTTCATCGCCCTCTGTATTTACTTATAGTGAACATGCTGCCTGGGAAATAGCTGCTGTGTGTTTACAGGAGTGCTAAGTGGGGAGGAGGGAAGGAGAGAACAATAAGAGAACTGAAAAGTTGAAGCAAGAGAAAGACCAAAACAAGGTTATGCAAGATAGAAGAGAAATTAGGCCGGGTCTCTGCAGATACAGACACCACCACTGACTTCTAGTGGGTCATAAGTGATGATTGAGAGGGAATATTTTTTGTATTAGTCTATACATTGTTTTTTTAGGCTAACCCATATTATACCTTAAAATGGAAATCCATCTAATACTTCTTGAGATATTTCAGTAAAAGCCAAACATGTCAACCTGCTGGTGGCACTGGAGAACCAGTCAGGGGATCCCTAAAGTAGGCTTCATCCTCTGGGGACTATGAATGTCAGTATAACATATTATCTCAATCCATCCAGTTATTGTTGAGATATCTCAGTCGGGAGCAAAGTGGTGGACCGACCAACTGACACTGTCACCCATATCCGCTAGCATGGCTAACAATACTAGCAAAGACATTTAAAAGTAGTGACTTTCTAATTTTAGAAATCTAAAACATAATCAATAGTCAGACTTGACAAGTTGCAATTGTAGCATTTATCCTTACTGGCATTATAAAATGAAAGACTCATTAAATATGATAATGGTCTTGTTTGATATTGTTTGATCGTATAGTACATAGTGGCTTTCTCTCCTTCTATCTCTTTATCACTTACAGTAAATGCATACCATACACACAGTAATCCATCCATGCTGTAATGATGAAGGTGATCTCTCCATCCTTAATATACCTCTGTGAATGCATCTATCCATTTTTACCTTGAAGTGAATCTTTAGTCTGTACGTCACTCCTTCCTTTAGAGAGAAGGTCTTCTCCTTCAGAGCCCCCAGATCATCTGCATAAACAACAACAATAAAACATCACCCATGGTCAACGTGACACTCAACATGACTCACTACATGATCACACTGCTGCTGATTTACACATACAGTAACTCAAGCAGAATTGTATTAGGATAACCATCTGGAGAAATTGCTCATCATCACCCCTAAAAATGTATTTGAAAAATGACTATCTAAATGTATGAGCTTTAGTGTGGTTTGCAATGCTCCACGGGTATGGAATGAAATTGATTATACTATAAAAACGTCTTTGTGTGTGTCTGCTTTCAAAAAGAGCTTAAGACAGCAGTTACTACTAAAATATGTTGAAGCTTGAATACCCTAAACGGCTGGGTTCTTCTAAACTAGTTTATCCACTCTGAAATCTGTTAATTTGTACTGTTATTTTTACTTGCCAAATGTCTCTATTTATTGTATTGTACCTAATTAACCAAGGTTAGACTGATGGAATACATATCTTGGGACCCTTTAGTAGTTAGGGTTAGGGTAGTGAGCTCTTAGGGGTTTCTGTAGGTTATTGAATTTCCAAGCACATAGATAAAATGTGGCATACTGAGCTTCAATTAAGATATTAACTAGATTAAATAGCAAACAGAACAGATTAGAAAAAAGAGGAATAAAAAGTTTCATAGTTAATTCAATTAAGTTTACTTAAAATACAGAATATAGCATGAAAGTTTGTCATTCTTGGAAGCCAATAGTAATTTTTAGTTCTGTTTAATATCATAGCAGCTGGAAGTATGCACTATGATATTTGCTTTGTGATGTACAAATGTGATACATTTGTCTCACTGCATGACTACATCATTCAAATATACACTTAGTTCAGGGGATTTTGAGCATTTTCTTCTCATTGTTTTCAGCTAAATAAGAGGCATTAAAGTCATACTTAAGCGTATGATACCTTCTGTATTCATAACCCCAGTACAACTCTGACATGTTGGTTATTTAGAGTTACTAAAACCAGAATGGTTTCTTTGTACAAACTGTATTTGTCGTGCTGTTGGGTTGAATGGGTTCCTATTGTAAAAGCACATAGCACTCAGAAATGCATCCACTGCCTAATCACTTTATATCTCAATTTAAGCCCAACCATCAGTCCTGAGTGCCTCCTAATTGACAGGGAGAAACAAAGGAAGGGGGAGAGGAGAGGAAGGAGAGATAAAGGAATGAGGTGAATAAAGAACAGACAGCAGTGACGTGTTGAGGAAAAGAGGCAGAAGACAGTCAGGCAAAGAAAGGAAGTGACCTACAGATAACACACACACACACACACACACACACACACACACACACACACACACACACACACATTGCTCCCTCAGAAGTGCACTGTACAGGGTTTGATTCCCACTGGTGTCACCCATATTAAATATATATGCACTTGTGGCACAGTTAGGCACATTACTGTAAGTAAAAAGCCTCCAAGAATCGACATATTGCTCTTAATGATGAGTAGTAGCCTCCCAAACTCTGCTTATGTTGACAGTCATGCCTTTACTTTAATTAAGAATCTACATGTCCTCCTGTGGTTGAGGAGCTTTATACCACCACAAGAAACACTTAAAACTCTCCATTAGATCGAATCTACATATGTCATCGAGCAATAAAGCTGTTCTTCAGTGGCTGACATTTGGGAGATTTTTCACTGCTCCATCTCTGTCTCGTTCCATTCAGTCTATCTCCCTCTATAAACTGTATGGTATGGTATGTAAATATCCTCTCCTTTCTCCTCTCCTTCCTCTCGTCTTAGGAGAAAAAGAAAAGAGAAAAGATGCTGGCCTCCCCCGGGAGCGTCTGACTGAGAAAATAGGTCAGTGTGGAGAGCTGTCTACCTGTTCTCCACACACACGCACACGCACACGCACACACACACACACACACACACACACACACACACACACACACACACACACACACACACCACGCATGGATGCACATGCACAGGCAAATCCACACACTTAACACACAGCTGTAGCTCACTGGAGGGATGCCAGAAAATCTCCAAATATTAGGGAATACATTTAATGAAAAATGGCCACACTTTGGGACATCTTTAACAATTGTTATATGCCAAAAAATTACATATTGTTGTTACATAAAGAAATCATGTTTTGTAGTTGCTGCTTCAGAATGAAATATTAATCCAAAATACATGATCCTCCTATAAAGAAGTATGCATTCTTATAGATTAAACTACCCAACAATATATAAAGTAGTTACTGTAATACTAGATCCACATTGACCGGCGACAGCAAAACAACAAGTTTAGCTCTGTGAGGCTGTACTCAGCCCAGCTGTGCTTTGAGCTAAATGTTAATGTCTGCATGCTAACACGCAATGACAGCAGGTATAATGTTTACCATTTTAGTTTAACATGTTAGCATGCTGCATCATTGGTAATAATCCAGTATTATTAAACATATAATTATTAACACTATGAGGACCATTCTAATAATTAGTATTTTAACTTGTATTGCCGTTTTCTATTCACAAACTTTCTTCCCATTAATATATGAATTTTTACAAATAAAATACCCTTGAATTGATCACAAATCACTGACAAATAATACTGGACCCACAGCACACAATCAGTGTGGGGTAAAGATTAGTGGCCAACATAAAGAGTGACTGAGTAAATGTGAGGCAGCATGCATGCTCAGCAAAACAACCCAGAACCTTAGGAACATGAAAGTTTAACAAAGCAAGTGCTTACATTCGGTGCTTTACACCAAAGCACTGAAAAGTCATTGTCAAGGATATTGCTTTGTGTAGCGCGGCCGGGCGACAGACTTGTAGTACAGTATGTAACTGTATCAAAGTGTTGTGTTATATAGCATGGACATATGGTTGTGTATTGTGTTATCAACGAGACATAGAATTTTAAAAAAATCGACTCGGAGCACTGGACTCATAGTACTTTTGCAGGGAAATTACTTCACATAGAAATAATAGTTTTCTTCACATTTTGCAGTAAAATGTTTACATTTATTTGACATTTAATGTACACCTGAAGCCAAACTAGGTCACAGTATTGTGCTTATGTTTTTTTGCATGGGTGGCCCCATTGGGCAATGAATCCGTACAGCTGGCAGTCATATTGCTGTATCCACCAAGACACAGAGACACATTAAAAGTAGTTTTTGTGCTGCCAGCTTAGCCTGAAAAAAGTGTTTTTCATGTTTCAATACATCAATGTTCAGGCAATTGATCTAAGCACAAGCAACAACTGAAATGACAAAGAAACTGTAAGTTATTGAGTACACGAATGAAGTTGTCTAGTATTGAATCTATCTAACAATGTAGTAGCTGTGCTGATAAAAAGGTAGCGATGATATGTAAAGGAAAGATTAAAGTGATGAATTCAGAAAAATATGAGCGGTCAGACACGTTGCAAACAAGCCAAAGGTTTAGAAAAATGATCTAAAACAGGAAGTGAGTGATCTCTTATAATGGCAGTAAAAAGACCTCAATACACAGGAAAACAGTACAGTAGGGACAGTACAAGGGAGTAAGCGAGCGTCCACAAAGCGTAGCTCCTATGGAGCCATTTTGTTGCTATCAAGCCATCACCCGCCGTTAGCATCCCATTGACTGCCATTCATTTTGGCGCCACTTTGACAGCGAATTACTTTACATCTGAAGCATTTAAAGACTTTATTTGTCCATTGTTTATTTCTAAAGAAACATGACAATGTATAAAAGGTTCCATTACCTTGTATCTCACATTATGGCTCCGTAGCAGACGTTTTTATAAAAATAGGCTAACGATTGTGTCATAACCACGCGACTTACTGTCGCATAGCAGAGGAATTACCGTACAGTACAGGAGAAGCTCGCAGGCAGTTTTGATTTACATTAGCTGTTTAAGTTTAATTACAAATTTTAACTAGCATTTTAGTTAGCAATATTTAGCCTGTGTCCATGTTATCTGCTTACATATGCTCTCCGTCTCTGCAAGATTGGGAATGATTGAGATTTCTCTTGGCACAGCTACCAGAAGACTTCCAACTTTCAGACAGGTTGCTCACGTCACATCTACGTTGTCTCTCTCAGTTTGAGGCTGCGCAGTACACTCAGCCATCACCGGAAAAGTGCTTCTAATTGACTTCACTGGTCTCCGTAGAAAATAACGGCGTCACTTTGTCCACTTCTTTAACTGTCTATGGTGCAATACAGTAGGTCAGTGTTGAACTAAGTCGGTCTGTGATGGATTTACAATAGGTTGCTTGTGTTTCTAAAGTTGGTCTTTTTAACCATGTCACTTCGTTTCTCAGCAATGATGGACAAAACAAAACTAAAACAAGTATTATTAACCAGAATCAAATATTTTAGCTAAGATTTTGGGATAGATTCTTACAGTATAGCATTATACAACAAAACTACACAATCAGTTATTCAAGATCTTGAATCTTGAATTGAACTGTTTTACTGTTACCTAATTAAGTAAAAATATGTGTAAATGCTTCAGTGAACATACATTATATAAAGTGTAATTGGCCCACAAAGCAAAGTCCTGTTGTTGTCTAAGACTCAGATGTTGGATTACTTTACACCTTCTGAGTGCACGAGGGAACGCTTATAAATAGGGCTGGGTACCGAAACGAGGTGCCAATAGGGCAACAGTAGTAACAAGACCAAATAAGAACGAAAATTTCGGTGCCTGACTTTTTTTTAACTGCCCCCTGGTGTTCCGGCGTCAACTTGCGTGACGTCAGTGCCGCTACTCAGCACACTTGTTGATCAGAACTGATAGTGAGAGGATCAATGAAGATGGCGAAGGCAAAACGCTCCAAGGTTTGGCTGCATTTCACGTCTAAGGATGCAGACTCTGCGACATGCAACAGATGCCTTAAACCAATGTCATGCAAGGGAGGTAACACGTTGAATTTGATGAAACATCTGGCGACACGTGGAATTTATTTAAAAGCCGAACAATGCACCGTGTTTGATAACCTACGTGACGCGAGGCCAAGCACTTCAACAGCAGCAGCCAGTGTCGGCCTCACCGGACAAATTGAAGAGAGTCCCAGCCCTGCCAGTGTGGTGGTGGACATCACAGATGATGATGATGATGATGATGATGATGATGATGATGATGATGATGATGATGATGACAGCAGCCGTTCCTCTACGGGTAAATCTAGTAATTTAATGGCAACCGCAAATCTTGCATATCAAGTAGGCTAGCAAACACCGTTGCCATTCATTTCGGTTTTTTTAAGTACCAGTTCGAGAACCGTTTAAGCACCGGAACCGTTTAAAAAATACAGAGTAGGCACCGGTATCGGATAAAACCCAACCGATACCCAACCCCACTTATAAACTGAGCAGTTGACACGGACCTAACAACCTTGCAGAAATGAACGGTCTCTAATGGGACAACCAGTCAAGCGGTAAGTAGTAGTAGAGCAAGTATCTCTTATTTCCTCTACACGTACACTTTCAAAGTGTAGAGCAATGTATCTCCCCCTGTTTTGCCACCCCTCCTTCTCTCTCTCTAACATAAACACACACACACACACACACACACACACACACACACACACACACACACACACACACACACACACACACACACACACACACACACACACAGCCTACTGTATAGTGTGTAATGAGGTCTCTAATGCATTCAGCCACCGATGGAAAGTCCATTTCACATCCAGCCTGGTGCCGGCTCGGCTATCTAACTGCAACATGATAAACCAGCAGGACCGATTATTACCTTGCTGCTTACTCTATAGATTAATGATGAAAGATGGTTTTCTCTCACACAGCAATTTCTCTTTTTCTCTTTAGCTTTATAACACAAACACACACATACAACCAAATTAAAACTAAACTTTATTTGAAAAGCTTCCAGGGTAAATATGAGAACGACTTCAGTTTGTTCAGCAATTGAATGGACACAAGACTTTCAAGGTGCACTTGATAAAAAACATATACAGTGCTTTAGATACAGTGCAATCAAGTCTTTCTAAAAAGCTGTCAAAGAGCATTTCCTGTATTGGACTCAAGGCTTTTTGTCTGCCTGTTAGGACAAAGAGCAGAGCCCTACAGGGCTCTCACAAGCTCATGCGCAAGTGCTCTTTAATTTGATTTGTACCACTTTTATCAGAATTAACACAAAATGAATTAATATAATGCTGCAAATTTGGTGAAACGAGCCCCAGATTAATTGTGCAAGACTGGCAAGATTTTAATGAATGTTCATACGCCATGAGTATATTTACATTGACATTTCTAGCTGTCTCCTAAAAATGACCCTCAACACAGAATTAGCCTTCGGCTTTGCTCCCGTCATTATTACTGCAGCCACTAGATGGTGCCACCTAACAATAAACGTAAATATGAGACGTAATTGCTGCTTGTACAAATTACCTATGGGGTTGTTTTTTTTTCGGGGGAGGACCGTCTCAAAAAAGCAGAAGGGTCAGGTTTGGTCCAGCAGAGGCCAAGATATCCTGACTTTTAGTCCCTAGTATGGGTCAAGCTCCAAAAGCACGGCATCCTAAGTCTCAAGCCCCAGCCTATACAGTTATGACATCACAATGACATCATCAGGGTTATCTTTTCAAACTTGGCAAAGGTCCTCCAGAACCACAGAAAACAAACAACAACTGATTTCATAGGCTGATTAGTACTCCTCGCGGTAAGTAAACTGAACTTCATGTGTATAATCAGTGCAGTGCCCCTTTAAACTCCACACCCTTTGTTTTTCAGTCTTTCTGTTAATAATTTGTAATCCCAAAGTCCAAGCTGAGATTACTAAATTGATTTTCTATCCACCTTTCACTTCCTCCATCATCTATTGAGATCAGATCTCAGACGCATTAGGTCTGCCTGGTGTGGAGGAACAGCCTACTCTTTCCATTTCGTGCCATTCAGCAGACCTTCCATTACACAGTGAAAAATGCACATTCAAGGCTGCTAGATGAAGGGAACTGCATAGTATGAAGTCAGTATCGCCTAGCAACCAGGTGACCTTTCCTATTAGCAGTCTGTGATTCTGATCTGTGTCTTTTTGTGGGTGAATGTGCATGTGTGTACAATTGTGTATGTGATAGGCAGGGAAACCCTCAGATAAGAAAAAATCTGACCATGCATGCAGTGAAATCATGAAGAAGCGTACACGCACGCACGCACACACGCACGCACACACACACGCACACACGCACGCACACACACACACACACACACACACACACACACACACACACACACACACACACACACACACACACACACACATCCTTGCTGTAGGGACTGACATAATCTCTTTGCAGCCACCTGATTACCATGCACCGCAGACACACAGACACACACACACACACACACACACACACAAACTTAAACCCACCTCACTCCCCTTCCCTGAATGTCGCTTTCGCCTGCACCCAGGGGAAGATATCAATACTGCCAACTAAGCAAACATTTAGCTGTCTCTCCTCTCTCGTCCATCGACACACCCACTGCAGTCTTTCTGCACATAAAAGGCAGCATGTGGGGTGAGATGCCTTGCTCCAGGGCATATGAGGTCACTATATTGGGTGCGAGGGTATAGCAGCAGCAGCAGCAGCACCATACCACATCCACAAGCAGGGTTTAGGGAGAAAAACGATGCTGGATAACGTAGAATAGGCAGAAGAGTGATGAAAGGAAAGCATTGCGTACCTGTCAGGTCCATGGTTATTGGTTCAGGAGCCTCATTACACAGCAGGGTCAGTCTGGTCACCTGGACATTACAGGCCGTGGGGTCTGGTGAGGAAAAACAGTCTGGTTACATAGATTTATTCAGTTTATTTTCATTCTCTCTTTAATTAATTTGCTTGAAATTTATAAAAAAAAAAAAAGCGATTTGTTTGGGTTCTTATGAATGCTTATGAACACACCCCTGCGGAACATTTGTATGGGGGAAAAAATATTCGGACGGACCTAAATTTTATCGGATATCCGCCTGCGAAAATATTGTTTGTCCAATGAATCAAGTAATAAACCAACTAATATATAAGTAAACACATGTTTACCAAAAGGCTGTCGATCGGCGAGGATTACAGGGTGCATGCTGAATGTGTTATATAACACATTATACAGGTATATTGTTGAAATGTAAATGACAAGTTGTGTTTTTATGTGAGGTTACGTGCTGAAACTATTTCTTCAGTTAACAGTCTTGCAAAACTTTCAGAAACGGTGATAGTGATTTAAGAGATCTGGGAGACAAAGCAAGAGTCTACAGCCATGCTAGCAGCTTTGTACTTAGTAGTTCATTGAGTTAAAAATAACACTGTTATTATCTGTTAGCATGCTAATATTTGCTAATTAGCACTAAATGCTAAATGCAGCTGAAACTGTTGGAAATGTCATTAGTTTTGTGGATATTTGGTCATAAATCAAAGTAGGCTATTGGGCAAACTGACATTTTCACACAAAACCACAAATTGTAATTGCATGGTGGTGCTACAGGAAAACTCAGGGGATCATCAAAGTTATTGCAGTAGGATTCATCCTCTGGGAACTTTGAATGTCTGCAGAAAAAGAATTAAAATGCCATTTTAGCGCCACGCTGCTAAAATTGCTAAAAAGTATTAAAAGCCCATGATACTATTGAAATTGTACATGTTAGAATTATCAAAGTCCATAAACATTTCAGACATTGTAAAAGTAACGGCCCAATACGAGTATTCATCAGGATTCAACATGGACAGATAAAAAGATAAGGGGCATCTGCTGGACAATAAAGTCCCCCCTCTCCACTTCTCTCTGCTTTTCCTTTCTCTCATTACAGCCTTTCCCAAAGTATTCAATGGTAGTAAGATGTAGATTAGGTGGTGTTGAGTTACAGCGGTGGGGGAGTCAGAGCTAGCTGTCATGGCCCAGCTACTGGATTAGAGATGCTGAGGCAAGCAGATCTGTTCCAGTGTGTGTGTGTGTGTGTGTGTGTGTGTGTGTGTGTGTGTGTGTGTGTGTGTGTGTGTGTGTGTGTGTGGGTGTGTTTGATCAGAAGTTGATGACTGCGAGGAACTATGCACCAAGTCGTTATATTGAGTGAATGGTATTATTAAAGCTGCAGTAACACAGGGTACTAGGGTGAATCTATGGAAGTAAATCTGTTTCATCGGATTTTGAAATTAAAAGCCATTGAATTTCTAGCACTAAATATTTACGCATTGGAATTATGTATCAGAATGTGTTGCCTCTGAATTTTACTCTTCTTATTTCAACAACTAATTTTCACCTGTATTTTTCTAAGTTCATAAATTCAGAATAAAAAATTCGACATAAAAAAATTCAATATAACAAATTCAGATGCAAAATACAATGTTTAAAATTCAACTAACATATTTTCAACTTGCTCAAATTCAACAGGCCAAATTCAGCTGCAAAATGTAATGTTTAAAATTCAGTGTTAACATCCGGGAAGCCAAGGAAAAGCAATCGATTCTAGGATCTAGATCGGGAGTTTGCCAACAACTGGAAACCTTTTACAATTTTCATCTGCTATTTCACCATTAAATTCACTTCTGAGATTTTTTTTATGCGAGAAATCAACTGTGCAGAGTTTGAATATTGTGTTTTGTTATTTAAACAAACGATGGAGGAAATAAACTTGTCCATGAGTCTATTGAGAGACTTCCAGCTGACAGCGGGGTCTGTGAGCATCATTGATCGGCCTGCGAGCGAGCGATCCCGGCCGCCACCAGCCAGCTGTCACGTCAGACTGGAGCTTCTCAACAACATCGGAGCAAATGTGCAATTGGCCATCAATTTTAATAAAACTGCCCATATTCAAACTCGACACAGTTGATTTCTCGCATAAAAAAGTCTCAAATGTGAATTAAGTGATGAAATAGCAGACCAAATAGTTGTTGGCTGCAGCTACTATGGCAAACTACCGATCTAGATTCTAGAATCGATTGCTTTTCCTTGGGTTCCAGGATGTTAACACTGAATTTTAAACATTACATTTTGCAGCTGAATTTGGCCTGTTGAATTTGAGGAAGTTGGAAATATATAAGTTGAATTGTATTTTGCATCTGAATTTGAATTTATGAACTTAGAAAAATAAAGGTGAAAGTTAGTTTAGTAAAATTTAGAGGCAAAACATTCAGATACATAATTTCAATGCATAAATATTCAGTGCTAGAAATTCAATAGCTTTCTAATTTCAAGATCCGATGAAACAGATTTCCTTCCATATGAATTACCAGCTCTTCTATCACCTCAGGTAAACATTAAACACACACGCACACATGCACATGCGCACACACACACACACACACACACACACACACACACACACACACACACACACACACACACACACACACACACACACACACACAAACACACACCTGACGGCAGTGTTTCCCTCCCCAGCAGGGTCTGCTTGTACTTGACGAGACTCTCGTCATCTTTGTCCAGTTGCCGAATCTCCTCCAAAGTCTTCTGGACCGGAGCAATGTAGTTTAGGTTTCTGTCATCCTCTTCCTCCTCAATAGGCCAATCCTGTTTGTCAGCCATTAGACCTTTCAGAAAGAAAAGAGAATACCATTAAAGGGATACTGTTATAAGTTGCAGTGATTGCAGGTATGTTTTCTGGACCATTAGATCCAAACAGATGAACTCAGTTGGTCTGTTGGAGTCTTTGGAGTAATGTTATAGTTCAGCCACAGAGTTCAGACATTGTTTTGGACTCCTCGTTTTTACATCAACCACGACCTGGTGGGGTAAATCTAGGATGATCTGTGTGTATTTGATTATTTGATTTAGTTGTTTAACCCACCCACTTCTAAACCACTAACCTTGCTCCCTGATCCCTACCCACAATGCTGGTAGCTCTGTAGCTCAGAGGAGAGCCGTTCAGACCCCCTGTTCTGGCTGACTGGAGGTCAGCAGCTTCAGAGTGGGAGGCCTCCAAAGACCAACTGCTTCCGCAGTGCCCGATCTCTGCTGAAGCCGCTGTCCTCCAGCAGCCTGGAGCAGAAGCTCCGACTGAACTTAAAGACTCAACATGGGTTCTATTTATAAACTCCTCTAGGGATGTTTCATGATGTCATCATGAACTCACAGCTGATTGGTCGTTAGTTTCTCAGATTTTTTGATATGCCATAGAATGCTGTGATGTCATAGTATAGTGTCATGGCAGAATCTAGCTATTGGTTCCTATTGGCCGCCAGGCTGGGTGGGTGTGGCTTACCTGCCACATCATTAAGAGGATGTGTTTCTGATTTATTGGGAAGTTTCCCCCCCAAGTTGTGTCAATGTCAGTCCGCATCTTGAATGTCTACAAATGATGAGGGAGGCCCTCTCATCCTAGCCTCCGGCCTGGCGGATTAGCATGTAGATAAAAACTTCATTTTTATTGTGATATACCAGATTTATTCATGCTACATTGACATCAACTTTCAGTGTACATCAGAGTGGGCACGTCCTGACTGTATTACATGCTTAATATTAGCAATAATGTATCTTTGACCACAATAAAAGCAGACATGATGTTAATTTTGCTCAATTTTCTGAATAACGAACAAACTCAAGATTCTTTGTAACTTAGTTAGTCTTTCTGCTTGAAAACTCTGTGGTCCAAAAATTCAAGGGCGAAAACAAGACAGCACTCACACATGGTCCTTTTTTCAACAGTCCTGTTGGAGGTTATGGAATAAACTGATAAATTACCTATTGAGTGTTCTCAAATCAAATTACAACACACGCTGTGATAATTTATAAAATGTTACATGGTCTCTGACACAAATGCACAGTGCATACCTGTTAGAAAAATGATGATACATACTTTTTCTCTGATTAGTATTAAAACTGTTTGCATTATAACAAGACAAAACACTGTTGCTGCTGTCGCCATCTGGTATCTGGGAGCCACTGTCTTGTCCTTGTCTGGAGCACGGTGTGATGCTGAGGAAAGAACAGGCACTCCTTGACTGAGATAACTGACGACATCAACTATGGACTATAGAGTTTTATCACATTCCACTTGGTATTATAAAAAGCGTCTGTAGAGAGCTTTTCATTAGGTCACTTCTGTACTCATGCTGTGAGTACTGTAACTGCCTCCTTGTATTCACAAGTAACAATGAACTTTGATATAACTTCAGTGGTCCTGTCTATTATTTGATAATATAAATTATTCTAACAATACCTCTAGTCTCCGATTATGTGGAGAACAAGACAGACAGACACAAACTGTGCTGTGGACGTCTATTTTACTAACCTTGTGTAATAGCCTCTGGTTTTGGTTTTACTGTTCATAATGAGACGGCTCAGTGTACACCAGCTCAGAGCTGTATGTAGAGGTAATTGGATGGCACAGAGAGTACACACACACACATGCACGCACACAAACATACCCACCAAAAGATATAGAAATGCACAGTTCAACTATGTCATGGATTCTGTAATCCTTAGGGGAAATCAAATGTGTTAAACACGGACATAATGACCCCATACGAGTGTCCGCACGCACGCACGCACGCACGCACGCACGCACGCACGTACACACGCACACACACACACACACACACACACACACACACACACACATTCACTCTTGTCGTCTGCAGCACCCCACCCAGTCAGGGCCAAACACGGCTGCCTTCACCCATCACCATGGCAACCCTCTTAACTCCCTTTGCAGTGACATCACCTTTGTTGATCTGTTTTATATGAATATACACAGTGGAGCATTTATTTTTACATGCAGCAAGAGAGATCCATGGTGCATCAGTTTTAACACACACACACACACACACACACACACACAAAAGAAACCTTTTAAATCTGCATATTTTATATATTAAACTGTTGTTTTAAGCCCTTCATTGGTGCTCTTTGTGTTGGATTCAGTTGATTTATGGAACGAGCTGAAAACAATTGCTAAAGTAACAGTCTCCCCCTTCCACTCTATAGTATGTCATATATGGATGGTACATGACTTCATAAATGATTCACCCAGCTGTCTGTATTTACATATCAAACTCTGCAGCTCACCCCCTCTCGAGCGTGCATGTGCACACATGTACACTGTACACGCACTGCAGCGTAAAACAGGTTTCTGAGCTGAGATTAAAACCAGTTTCCTCTGACATCTGAGAGCTCCTCTTTGATCTCCAGACTTCTGACTTGTCACAATAACCGTATCAATTAACATTTATTTTGAAAGGCAGGGTTTGGTCCACAGAGATGCAACTGAATGGATTTCTTTTAAAGCTGTAGTATGTGGTAGTAGAAACATGTCAACCTTAAAAACGTGTCTCCTTTGTCTAAACCAGGACATATGACTTTTATCAGATAAAATGAGACTGTATCAATGAATGTACCAAAGAATCTGACTGACTAAAGAATTTTTATTGCTACTGTTGGAACAGTATGTAGGGGATGTGGGGTGTTTGTTTGTTACATATTTTATTAATTATTTATTTGTTTTTAAAAGCACTGATCTGGAGTGGCACCTTGAATTTCATTGTGTTAATACACTGTATTCATGCAATGACAAATAAAGCTTGATTTGATTTTGATTTTGATTTGATTTGAATTATCAATATTTCCAACGTGTAACATTTTGTGCATGGAGCACCTAAATATAAATACCTAAATATATTTAACCAACTTCAGTTCTGATCAAGACATTCTCACCACCAACTCATCAAATACTGAAGCTTGGTCTGGACCCCTTGGCGTCACTTTGTGTGTGTGTGTGTGTGTGTGTGTGTGTGTGTGTGTGTGTGTGGTCTTCCAACTGTCTCAGCCCCCCCATCTGTGATGTGATATTAACTGGTGGATTTTCTTTGATGGCCGTAAAACTGCCTCATTACCCCAGCAGCTTCTGAAATCTTCTGAAGTCTTCTGCATCATTACACACGTCTGCTGTAAAATATGTGCTACACGTGTAAATCAGCACTTTTGTTGTTTGGATGGTGAGGATTTTCATTAATTTATTAATTCACTTTTTTATTTTACACAAAATAAAAGTGAGACGGGACGTGTCTAATGATGGATATTACTGGGAAACAAACAGACATACTATATAAAACAGGGCCAAGACACATTTTTGTAGGCCCCTTTGGGTGTAGTTTGAGTGCCAAAACCTTATAGTCAAATAACTCAGACTGTTACCTATCACCTGCTAAGTTAAAACCCTGTAGCCACATATGCAGAAGGAATATATAGTTTTGCAGCTTTTACACTAAGACAGAGGATCCACAGCCAGTATGTACAAGCACAAGACATAGACAGCTAAACCAACATGTTTAAGAAAAACCAACACCGCAATCTGTCTTGGCAGGGGAGAGGTTGCTTCAGGGGAAGATGGATTCAAAGGGGTCTGCTCACACGAGACCTCAAACACACACACACACACACACACTATGTTCTGTTGGTTCCTCGTTGACATGAGCCTTTCACAAACATCTGTATCCAGATTGTGATTCCTATTGTAGCTGGAAGGCAGATTTTGTCATCTTCAGAAAGCCCCTGCTAGCTGTTTCCCCCATTTCCAGTCTTTATGCTAAGCTAAGATGAGCTAAGCTAAGTTAACTGCGCCCCTTGTGATTTTTTTCCGAATGTCACCACAGACACCAAGGTTTATTGGTGTTTTAAGCCGGCTTTTTAAGGAGGTTTTTAAGTGTTTTATTCACAGCAGTGGTCCCCTTGTACCCGTGCCCCTGTTTTAACCCAAACCTAACCCTAACCATAACCATTGCCTAATCGACTTCAAGGCAGCAATGCGACCGTTGACTTCAAAGCACCTAACCCTATCCTTAACCCTATCCCTAACCCTAACCATAAACTTAACCCTAACCCTAACCATAACCATAACCATTGCCTAATCCTAGTGCCTTCCAGGCAGCGCTGCCTGGAAGGAGACGTTGGGGGCTTAAAACACCAATAAACCTTGATGTCTGTGGTGACATTCGAAAAAAAATCACAAGGGGCGCAGTTAATTTAGCTTAGCTCATCTTAGCTTAGCATAAAGACTGGAGTTACGGTTAAGGTTAGGGTTAGGTGCCTTGAAGTCAACAGTCGCCGCGCTGCCTGGAAGGAGACGTTGGGGGCTTAAAACACCATCGAGTGACACCAAGGGCTTTCATCAGTGGACCATAGGCTCAATCACCATTGTTTTACCTCATTCAGCGATAGATAGTGACTTATTTATTTAAATAAAAATCTCAGAGATTATTACGTTTTAAGTAATCAAAGTTAAACTGCTCTTCTTTTTCCTCAGCAGCCTTCCTCTGTTTTAACAATCACTCCCTGTCTGCCTCCTCTTTTCTTTAACCCAGATAACTGTTCACTGTGTCAGGAAAACACTTTTTCGTCACTATGTGTGTGTCTACCATGTGTGTGTTTGTGCCCTAAGCGTTGATTTGCTGTTTTTTATAGTCCTTTGAGGCCCGCTGTCATTGCTCTGTTCTAATACTATAACGAGACCTCTGGGACACTAAAACACACACATGCACACACAGCGGAAGATAACAAATGAATCTTTTAGGTCTCTGCAAAGCCAATAACAGCTTCTACAATGTAGGTAAAGGAAGAATGATCAAAATCACAGCATTACAGCAGGCCTTGAGCAGGGTTTGCCTCCATCTCTAAGGCTGCTGTCAGTGTGTGTGGCCTTTTCTGCCACAACACGACCAGAATCAATATGTCACCTGCAAGATTTCCATGTAAGGCTGCAGACACCCCGTCAACACTGGAGACACTCATAACACTTCATCATGTTAACCAGCAAATCGTTGAAATCTCATTTCCCTCATGTTTCCTTGTTGATGAAAGGCTGAGATGACAAACAAATGATACCAGCTGCTGTTATTGGTGATATGAACACACTGAGGATGTCTCATGACACTGTAGATTCTGTAGCACATTGTATCACTGCAGACCTGACACTTTCACTACTGAATATGATTTGCTTGTAATGTTACAGTTGTCAATGGTGATTACGGGCCTTTTCACCTAAGACCTAAATGTGTTTTTGCAGTTTTAAAACGGCATTAAATGCTGTAGTATGATGCAGTAATCCAGTTCACGTGCAATGTCTCTATAGCAGTGGTGGCCTAAAGGGAAGAGAAGCGAGCTTGTGACCGGGAGGTCGTCGGTCCAATCCCCGGACCGACAGGATACAAAAATCTGGGTGGGGTGAAAGTGAAAGAGCTTGTCCCACCCTCATTACCACCACTGAGGTGCCCTTGAGCAAGGCCCTTAACCTCAACCACTCCACTGGAGCTGCTCAGTGGTCAGCAGATCAGACTGTGGTTATACTGGGCAGCTTCCAGGAATGAATGTGTAACTGTGTGAATGTGATCAGGGTGTTCCTGCAAAAGAGAACACAATTGCAAAAGGGTTCTCCAATGTTTTCTCAGTTAGCCTTTTAAAATGATATCAGATTAGTAAACAGAATGTGC